>NC_039366.1:102387772-102500655 GCF_003573695.1 Papaver somniferum
GTTTTGAAAAGAGATTTTCGAGTTGTATTTACAGGAAAATTAACTTGCAAATCAAGTTAGGTTTAGGTTTTTCTTATAAAACGAGTTTTGTTTCTTGTAAAACAAATAAACACAAAAAAGGAATTTTTTCCAGAAATAAAACTCTTAAATAAATTATTTATCAAGTTAAAAACTTGCAAAAAATAATTTCAAGTAGACACGGACTTGGTGCTTGGTACACGCGCATGGGCATGGGTCGAAACATGTATCAAACAACTCTACCACGAACAAATTTATGAGGGCAGAATCACAGGTTCAACAAGCTGTCCTTAACACATTAGTTCGCGAGTATACTCTAAAGTAATGCTAAACCCCAACATGCGAAGATGTGTCCAGGATAAGACTGCCTGATATAACTTGTATTAGCACAATACAAGTTACCCACTCTTAAACTCAGCAACGGGGATGGAAGTAAAACGCCGCAAGAAAATAAAAGCAAGAAGATGAAGAAAAGTAGACCTAGAGATGGTCGCTGCTTATGTGTTTTGAAAAGGGATTTTCGAGTTGTATTTACAGGAAAATACACATGCAAATCAAGTTAGGTTTAGGTTTTTCTTATAAAACGAGTTTTGTTTCTTGTAAAACAATTAAACACAAAAAAGGAATTTTTTCCATAAATAAAACTCTTAAATAAATTTTTATCAAATTAAAAACTTGCAAAAATTAATTTCAAGTAGACACGGACTTGGTGCTTGGTACACGCGCATGGGCATGGGTCGAAACATGTATCAAACAACTCTACCACGAACAAATTTATGAGGGCAGAATCACAGGTTCAACAAACTGTCCTTAACACATTAGTTCGCGAGTATACTCTAAAGTAATGCTAAACCCCAACGTGCGAAGATGTGTCCAGGATAAGACTGCCCGATATAACTTGTATTAGCACAATACAAGTTACCCACTCTTAAACTCAGCAACGGGGATGGAAGTAAAACGCCGCAAGAAAATAAAAGCAAGAAGATGAAGAAAAGTAGACCTAGAGATGGTCGCTGCTTATGTGTTTTGAAAAGAGATTTTCGAGTTGTATTTACAGGAAAATACACTTGCAAATCAAGTTAGGTTTAGGTTTTTCTTATAAAACGAGTTTTGTTTCTTGTAAAACAATTAAACACAAAAAAGGAATTTTTTCCATAAATAAAACTCTTAAATAAATTTTTATCAAATTAAAAACTTGCAAAAATTAATTTCAAGTAGACACGGACTTGGTGCTTGGTACACGCGCATGGGCATGGGTCGAAACATGTATCAAACAACTCTACCACGAACAAATTGATGAGGGAAGAATCATTGGTTCAACAAGCTGTCCTTAACACATTAGTTCGCGAGTATACTCTAAAGTAATGCTAAACCCCGACGTGCGAAGATGTGTCCAAGATAAGACTGCCCGATATAACTTGTATTAGAACAATACAAGTTACCCACTCTTAAACTCAGCAACGAGGATGGAAGTAAAACGCCGCACGAAAATAAAAGCAAGAAGATGAAGAAAAGTAGACCTAAAGATGGTCACTGCTTGTGTGTTTTGAAAAGAGATTTTCGAGTTGTATTTACAGGAAAATTAACTTGCAAATCAAGTTAGGTTTAGGTTTTTCCTATAAAACGAGTTTTGTTTCTTGTAAAACAAATAAACACAAAAAAGGAATTTTTTTCCATAAATAAAACTCTTAAATAAATTATTTATCAAGTTAAAAACTTGCAAAAAATAATTTCAAGTAGACACGGACTTGGCACTTGGTACACGCACATGGGTCGAAACATGTATCAAACAACTCTACCACGAACAAATTGATGAGGGCAGAATCACAGGTTCAACAAGCTTCCCTTAACACATTAGTTCGCGAGTATACTCTAAAGTAATGCTAAACCCCAACGTGCGAAGATGTATCCAGGATAAGACTTCCCGATATAACTTGTATTAGCACAATACAAGTTACCCACTCTTAAACTCAGCAACGGGGATGGAAGTAAAACGCCGCACGAAAATAAAAGCAAGAAGATGAAGAAAAGTAGACCTAAATATGGTCGCTGCTTGTGTGTTTTGAAAAGAGATTTTCGAGTTGTATTTACAGGAAAATTAACTTGCAAATCAAGTTAGGTTTAGGTTTTTCTTATAAAACGTGTTTTGTTTCTTGTAAAACAATTAAACACAAAAAAGGAATTTTTTCCAAAAGTAAAACTTTTAAATAAATTATTTATCAAGTTAAAAACTTGCAAAAAATAATTTCAAGTAAACACGGACTTGGTGCTTGGTACACACGCATGGGCATGGGTCGAAACATGTATCAAACAACTCTACCACGAACAAATTGATGAGGGCAGAATCACAGGTTCAACAAGCTGTCCTTATCACATTAGTTCGCGAGTATACTCTAAAGTAATGCTAAACCCCGACGTGCGAAGATGTGTCCAAGATAAGACTGTCCGATATAACTTGTATTAGCACAATACAAGTTACCCACTCTTAAACTCAGCAACGGGGATGGAAGTAAAACGCCGCACGAAAATAAAAGCAAGAAGATGAAGAAAAGTAGACCTAAATATGGTCGCTGCTTGTGTGTTTTGAAAAGAGATTTTCGAGTTGTATTTACAGGAAAATTAACTTGCAAATCAAGTTAGGTTTAGGTTTTTCTTATAAAACGTGTTTTGTTTCTTGTAAAACAATTAAACACAAAAAAGGAATTTTTTCCAAAAGTAAAACTTTTAAATAAATTATTTATCAAGTTAAAAACTTGCAAAAAATAATTTCAAGTAAACACGGACTTGGTGCTTGGTACACACGCATGGGCATGGGTCGAAACATGTATCAAACAACTCTACCACGAACAAATTGATGAGGGCAGAATCACAGGTTCAACAAGTAGTCCTTAATACATTAGTTCGCGAGTATACTCTAAAGTTATGCTAAACCCCAACGTGCGAAGATGTGTCCAGGATAAGACTGCCCGATATAACTTGTATTAGCACAATATAAGTTACCCACTCTTAAACTCAGCAACGGGGATGGAAGTAAAACGCCGCACGAAAATAAAAGCAAGAAGATGAAGAAAAGTAGACCTAAAGATGGTCGCTGCTTTTGTGTTTTGAAAAGAGATTTTCGAGTTGTATTTACAGGAAAATTAACTTGCAAATCAAGTTAGGTTTAGGTTTTTCTTATAAAACGAGTTTTGTTTCTTGTAAAACAATTAAACACAAAAAAGGAATTTTTTCCATAAATAAAACTCTTAAATAAATTATTTATCAAGTTAAAAACTTGCAAAAAATAATTTCAAGTAGACACGGACTTGGTGCTTGGTACACGCGCATGGGCATGGGTCGAAACATGTATCAAACAACTCTACCACGAACAAATTGATGAGGGCAGAATCACAGGTTCAACAAGCTGTCCTTATCACATTAGTTCGCGAGTATACTCTAAAGTAATGCTAAACCCCGACGTGCGAAGATGTGTCCAGGATAAGAATGCCCGATATAACTTGTATTAGCACAATACAAGTTACCCACTCTTAAACTCAGCAACGGGGATGGAAGTAAAACGCCGCACGAAAATAAAAGCAAGAAGATGAAGAAAAGTAGACCTAAAGATGGTCGCTGCTTTTGTGTTTTGAAAAGAGATTTTCGAGTTGTATTTACAGGAAAATTAACTTGCAAATCAAGTTAGGTTTAGGTTTTTCTTATAAAACGAGTTTTGTTTCTTGTAAAACAATTAAACACAAAAAAGGAATTTTTTCCATAAATAAAACTCTTAAATAAATTATTTATCAAGTTAAAAACTTGCAAAAAATAATTTCAAGTAGACACGGACTTGGTGCTTGGTACACGCGCATGGGCATGGGTCGAAACATGTATCAAACAACTCTACCACGAACAAATTGATGAGGGCAGAATCACAGGTTCAACAAGCTGTCCTTATCACATTAGTTCGCGAGTATACTCTAAAGTAATGCTAAACCCCGACGTGCGAAGATGTGTCCAAGATAAGACTGCCCGATATAACTTGTATTAGCACAATACAAGTTACCGACTCTTAAACTCAGCAACGGGGATGGAAGTAAAACGCCGCACGAAAATAAAAGCAAGAAGATGAAGAAAAGTAGACCTAAATATGGTCGCTGCTTGTGTGTTTTGAAAAGAGATTTTCGAGTTGTATTTACAGGAAAATTAACTTGCAAATCAAGTTAGGTTTAGGTTTTTCTTATAAAACGTGTTTTGTTTCTTGTAAAACAATTAAACACAAAAAAGGAATTTTTTCCAAAAGTAAAACTTTTAAATAAATTATTTATCAAGTTAAAAACTTGCAAAAAATAATTTCAAGTAAACACGGACTTGGTGCTTGGTACACACGCATGGGCATGGGTCGAAACATGTATCAAACAACTCTACCACGAACAAATTGATGAGGGCAGAATCACAGGTTCAACAAGTAGTCCTTAATACATTAGTTCGCGAGTATACTCTAAAGTTATGCTAAACCCCAACGTGCGAAGATGTGTCCAGGATAAGACTGCCCGATATAACTTGTATTAGCACAATATAAGTTACCCACTCTTAAACTCAGCAACGGGGATGGAAGTAAAACGCCGCATGAAAATAAAAGCAAGAAGATGAAGAAAAGTAGACCTAAAGATGGTCACTGCTTGTGTGTTTTGGAAAGAGATTTTCGAGTTGTATTTACAGGAAAATTAACTTGCAAATCAAGTTAGGTTTAGGTTTTTCCTATAAAACGAGTTTTGTTTCTTGTAAAACAAATAAACACAAAAAAGGAATTTTTTTCCATAAATAAAACTCTTAAATAAATTATTTATCAAGTTAAAAACTTGCAAAAAATAATTTCAAGTAGACAGGGACTTCGCGCTTGGTACACGCACATGGGTCGAAACTTGTATCAAACAACTCTACCACGAACAAATTGATGAGGGCAGAATCACAGGTTCAACAAGCTTCCCTTAACACATTAGTTCGTGAGTATACTCTAAATTAATGCTAAACCCCAACGTGCGAAGACGTATCCAGGATAAGACTTCCCGATATAACTTGTATTAGCACAATACAAGTTACCCACTCTTAAACTCAGCAACGGGGATGGAAGTAAAACGCCGCGCGAAAATAAAAGCAAGAAGATGAAGAAAAGTAGACCTAGAGATGGTCACTGCTTGTGTGTTTTGAAAAGAGATTTTCGAGTTGTATTTACAGGAAAATTAACTTGCAAATCAAGTTAGGTTTAGGTTTTTCTTATAAAACGAGTTTTGTTTCTTGTAAAACAAATAAACACAAAAAAGGAATTTTTTCCATAAATAAAACTCTTAAAAAAATTATTTATCAAGTTAAAAACTTGCAAAAAATAATTTCAAGTAGACACGGACTTGGCGCTTGGTACACTCGCATGGGTCGAAACATGTATCAAACAACTCTACCACGAACAAATTGATGAGGGCAGAATCACAGGTTCAACAAGCTGCCCTTATCACATTAGTTCGCGAGTATACTCTAAAGTAATGCTAAACCCCAACGTGTGAAGATGTGTCCAGGATTAGACTACCCGATATAACTTGTATTAGCACAATACAAGTTACCCACTCTTAAACTCAGCAACGGGGATGGAAGTAAAACGCCGCACGAAAATAAAAGCAAGAAGATGAAGAAAAGTAGACCTAAAGATGGTCGCTGCTTGTGTGTTTTGGAAAGAGATTTTCGAGTTGTATTTACAGGAAAATTAACTTGCAAATCAAGTTAGGTTTAGGTTTTTCCTATAAAACGAGTTTTGTTTCTTGTAAAACAAATAAACACAAAAAAGGAATTTTTTTCCATAAATAAAACTCTTAAATAAATTATTTATCAAGTTAAAAACTTGCAAAAAATAATTTCAAGTAGACAGGGACTTCGCGCTTGGTACACGCACATGGGTCGAAACTTGTATCAAACAACTCTACCACGAACAAATTGATGAGGGCAGAATCACAGGTTCAACAAGCTTCCCTTAACACATTAGTTCGTGAGTATACTCTAAATTAATGCTAAACCCCAACGTGCGAAGATGTATCCAGGAGAAGACTTCCCGATATAACTTGTATTAGCACAATACAAGTTACCCACTCTTAAACTCAGCAACGGGGATGGAAGTAAAACGCCGCGCGAAAATAAAAGCAAGAAGATGAAGAAAAGTAGACCTAGAGATGGTCACTGCTTGTGTGTTTTGAAAAGAGATTTTCGAGTTGTATTTACAGGAAAATTAACTTGCAAATCAAGTTAGGTTTAGGTTTTTCTTATAAAACGAGTTTTGTTTCTTGTAAAACAAATAAACACAAAAAAGGAATTTTTTCCATAAATAAAACTCTTAAATAAATTATTTATCAAGCTAAAAACTTGCAAAAAATAATTTCAAGTAGACACGGACTTGGCGCTTGGTACACGCGCATGGGTCGAAACATGTATCAAACAACTCTACCACGAACAAATTGATGAGGGCAGAATCACAGGTTCAACAAGCTGCCCTTAACACATTAGTTCGCGAGTATACTCTAAAGTAATGCTAAACCCCAACGTGCGAAGATGTGTCCAGGATAAGACTGCCCGATATAACTTGTATTAGCACAATACAAGTTACCCACTCTTAAACTCAGCAACGGGATGGAAGTAAAACGCCGCACGAAAATAAAAGCAAGAAGATGAAGAAAAGTAGACCTAGAGATGGTCGCTGCTTATGTGTTTTGAAAAGAGATTTTCGAGTTGTATTTACAGGAAAATTAACTTGCAAATCAAGTTAGGTTTAGGTTTTTCCTATAAAACGAGTTTTGTTTCTTGTAAAACAAATAAACACAAAAAAGGAATTTTTTCCATAAATAAAACTCTTAAATAAATTATTTATCAAGTTAAAAACTTGCAAAAAATAATTTCAAGTAGACACGGACTTGGTGCTTGGTACACGCGCATGGGCATGGGTCGAAACATGTATCAAACAACTCTACCACGAACAAATTGATGAGGGCAGAATCACAGGTTCAACAAGCTGTCCATAACACATTAGTTCGCGAGTATACTCTAAAGTAATGCTAAACCCCAACGTGCGAAGATGTGTCCAGGATAAGACTGCCCGATATAACTTGTATTAGCACAATACAAGTTACCCACTCTTAAACTCAGCAACGGGGATGGAAGTAAAACGCCGCATGAAAATAAAAGAAAGAAGATGAAGAAAAGTAGACCTAAAGATGGTCACTGCTTGTGTGTTTTGAAAAGAGATTTTCGAGTTGTATTTACAGGAAAATTAACTTGCAAATCAAGTTAGGTTTAGGTTTTTCCTATAAAACGAGTTTTGTTTCTTGTAAAACAAATAAACACAAAAAAGGAATTTTCTTCCATAAATAAAACTCTTAAATAAATTATTTATCAAGTTGAAAACTTGCAAAAAATAATTTCAAGTAGACACGGACTTGGCGCTTGGTACACGCACATGGGTCGAAACATGTATCAAACAACTCTACCACGAACAAATTGATGAGGGCAGAATCACAGGTTCAACAAGCTTCCCTTAACACATTAGTTCGCGAGTATACTCTAAAGTAATGCTAAACCCCAACGTGCGAAGATGTGTCCAGGATAAGACTGCCCGATATAACTTGTATTAGCACAATACAAGTTACCCACTCTTAAAGTCAGCAACGGGGATGGAAGTAAAACGCCGCACGAAAATAAAAGCAAGAAGATGAAGAAAAGTAGACCTAGAGATGGTCGCTGCTTATGTGTTTTGAAAAGAGATTTTCGAGTTGTATTTACAGGAAAATACACTTGCAAATCAAGTTAGGTTTAGGTTTTTCTTATAAAACGAGTTTTGTTTCTTGTAAAACAATTAAACACAAAAAAGGAATTTTTCCATAAATAAAACTCTTAAATAAATTATTTATCAAGTTAAAAACTTGCAAAAAATAATTTCAAGTAGACACGGACTTGGTGCTTGGTACACGCGCATGGGAACGGGTCGAAACATGTATCAAACAACTCTACCACGAACAAATTGATGAGGGCAGAATCACAGGTTCAACAAGCTGTCCATAACACATTAGTACGCGAGTATACTCTAAAGTAATGCTAAACCCCAACGTGCGAAGATGTGTCCAGGATAAGACTGCCCGATATAACTTGTATTAGCACAATACAAGTTACCCACTCTTAAACTCAGCAACGGGGATGGAAGTAAAACGCCGCACGAAAATAAAAGAAAGAAGATGAAGAAAAGTAGACCTAAAGATGGTCACTGCTTGTGTGTTTTGAAAAGAGATTTTCGAGTTGTATTTACAGGAAAATTAACTTGCAAATCAAGTTAGGTTTAGGTTTTTCCTATAAA
This sequence comes from Papaver somniferum, assembly GCF_003573695.1. NCBI lineage: Eukaryota > Viridiplantae > Streptophyta > Magnoliopsida > Ranunculales > Papaveraceae > Papaver > Papaver somniferum. Next base: position 102,396,153 of record NC_039366.1, read on the forward strand.
ACGAGTTTTGTTTCTTGTAAAACAAATAAACACAAAAAAGGAATTTTCTTCCATAAATAAAACTCTTAAATAAATTATTTATCAAGTTAAAAACTTGCAAAAAATAATTTCAAGTAGACAGGGACTTCGCGCTTGGTACACGCACATGGGTCGAAACTTGTATCAAACAACTCTACCACGAACAAATTGATGAGGGCAGAATCACAGGTTCAACAAGCTTCCCTTAACACATTAGTTCGTGAGTATACTCTAAATTAATGCTAAACCCCAACGTGCGAAGATGTATCCAGGAGAAGACTTCCCGATATAACTTGTATTAGCACAATACAAGTTACCCACTCTTAAACTCAGCAACGGGGATGGAAGTAAAACGCCGCGCGAAAATAAAAGCAAGAAGATGAAGAAAAGTAGACCTAGAGATGGTCACTGCTTGTGTGTTTTGAAAAGAGATTTTCGAGTTGTATTTACAGGAAAATTAACTTGCAAATCAAGTTAGGTTTAGGTTTTTCTTATAAAACGAGTTTTGTTTCTTGTAAAACAAATAAACACAAAAAAGGAATTTTTTCCATAAATAAAACTCTTAAATAAATTATTTATCAAGCTAAAAACTTGCAAAAAATAATTTCAAGTAGACACGGACTTGGCGCTTGGTACACGCGCATGGGTCGAAACATGTATCAAACAACTCTACCACGAACAAATTGATGAGGGCAGAATCACAGGTTCAACAAGCTGCCCTTAACACATTAGTTCGCGAGTATACTCTAAAGTAATGCTAAACCCCAACGTGCGAAGATGTGTCCAGGATAAGACTGCCCGATATAACTTGTATTAGCACAATACAAGTTACCCACTCTTAAACTCAGCAACGGGGATGGAAGTAAAACGCCGCACGAAAATAAAAACAAGAAGATGAAGAAAAGTAGACCTAGAGATGGTCGCTGCTTGTGTGTTTTGAAAAGAGATTTTCGAGTTGTATTTACAGGAAAATTAACTTGCAAATCAAGTTAGGTTTAGGTTTTTCTTATAAAACGAGTTTTATTTCTTGTAAAACAATTAAACACAAAAAAGGAATTTTAACCATAAATAAAACTCTTAAATAAATTATTTATCAAGTTAAAAACTTGCAAAAAATAATTTCAAGTAGACACGGACTTGGTGCTTGGTACACGCGCATGGGCATGGTTCGAAACATTTATCAAACAACTCTACCACGAACAAATTGATGAGGGCAGAATCACAGGTTCAACAAGCTGTCCTTAACACATTAGTTCTCGAGTATACTCTAAAGTAATGCTAAACCCCGACGTGCGAAGATGTGTCAGGGATAAGACTGCCCGATATAACTTGTATTAGCACAATACAAGTTACCCACTCTTAAACTCCGCAACGGGGATGGAAGTAAAACGACGCACGAAAATAAAAGCAAGAAGATGAAGAAAAGTAGACCTAGAGATGGTCGCTGCTTGTGTGTTTTGAAAAGAGATTTTCGAGTTGTATTTACAGGAAAATTAACTTGCAAATCAAGTTAGGTTTAGGATTTTCTTATAAAACGAGTTTTGTTTCTTGTAAAACAATTAAACACAAAAAAGGAATTTTTTCCATAAATAAAACTCTTAAATAAATTATTTATCAAGTTAAAAACTTGCAAAAAATAATTTCAAGTAGACACGGACTTGGTGCTTGGTACACGCGCATGGGCATGGGTCGAAACATGTATCAAACAACTCTACCACGAACAAATTGATGAGGGCAGAATCACAGGTTCAACAAGCTGTCCATAACACATTAGTTCGCGAGTATACTCTAAAGTAATGCTAAACCCCAACGTGCGAAGATGTGTCCAGGATAAGACTGCCCGATATAACTTGTATTAGCACAATACAAGTTACCCACTCTTAAACTCAGCAACGGGGATGGAAGTAAAACGCCGCACGAAAATAAAAGAAAGAAGATGAAGAAAAGTAGACCTAAAGATGGTCACTGTTTGTGTGTTTTGAAAAGAGATTTTCGAGTTGTATTTACAGGAAAATTAACTTGCAAATCAAGTTAGGTTTAGGTTTTTCCTATAAAACGAGTTTTGTTTCTTGTAAAACAAATAAACACAAAAAAGGAATTTTTTTCCATAAATAAAACTCTTAAATAAATTATTTATCAAGTTAAAAACTTGCAAAAAATAATTTCAAGTAGACACGGACTTGGCGCTTGGTACACGCACATGGGTCGAAACATGTATCAAACAACTCTACCACGAACAAATTGATGAGGGCAGAATCACAGGTTCAACAAGCTTCCCTTAACACATTAGTTCGCGAGTATACTCTAAAGTAATGCTAAACCCCAACGTGCGAAGATGTGTCCAGGATAAGACTGCCCGATATAACTTGTATTAGCACAATACAAGTTACCCACCCTTAAACTCAGCAACGGGGATGGAAGTAAAACGCCGCACGAAAATAAAAGCAAGAAGATGAAGAAAAGTAGACCTAGAGATGGTCGCTGCTTATGTGTTTTGAAAAGAGATTTTCGAGTTGTATTTACAGGAAAATACACTTGCAAATCAAGTTAGGTTTAGGTTTTTCTTATAAAACGAGTTTTGTTTCTTGTAAAACAATTAAACACAAAAAAGGAATTTTTCCATAAATAAAACTCTTAAATAAATTATTTATCAAGTTAAAAACTTGCAAAAAATAATTTCAAGTAGACACGGACTTGGTGCTTGGTACACGCGCATGGGCATGGGTCGAAACATGTATCAAACAACTCTACCACGAACAAATTGATGAGGGAAGAATCACAGGTTCAACAAGCTGTCCATAACACATTAGTTCGCGAGTATACTCTAAAGTAATGCTAAACCCCAACGTGCGAAGATGTGTCCAGGATAAGACTGCCCGATATAACTTGTATTAGCACAATACAAGTTACCCACTCTTAAAGTCAGCAACGGGGATGGAAGTAAAACGCCGCACGAAAATAAAAGCAAGAAGATGAAGAAAAGTAGACCTAGAGATGGTCGCTGCTTATGTGTTTTGAAAAGAGATTTTCGAGTTGTATTTACAGGAAAATACACTTGCAAATCAAGTTAGGTTTAGGTTTTTCTTATAAAACGAGTTTTGTTTCTTGTAAAACAATTAAACACAAAAAAGGAATTTTTCCATAAATAAAACTCTTAAATAAATTATTTATCAAGTTAAAAACTTGCAAAAAATAATTTCAAGTAGACACGGACTTGGTGCTTGGTACACGCGCATGGGCATGGGTCGAAACATGTATCAAACAACTCTACCACGAACAAATTGATGAGGGAAGAATCACAGGTTCAACAAGCTTCCCTTAACACATTAGTTCGCGAGTATACTGTAAAGTAATGCTAAACCCCAACGTGCGAAGATGTGTCCAGGATAAGACTGCCCGATATAACTTGTATTAGCACAATACAAGTTACCCACTCTTAAAGTCAGCAACGGGGATGGAAGTAAAACGCCGCACGAAAATAAAAGCAAGAAGATGAAGAAAAGTAGACCTAGAGATGGTCGCTGCTTATGTGTTTTGAAAAGAGATTTTCGAGTTGTATTTACAGGAAAATACACTTGCAAATCAAGTTAGGTTTAGGTTTTTCTTATAAAACGAGTTTTGTTTCTTGTAAAACAATTAAACACAAAAAAGGAATTTTTCCATAAATAAAACTCTTAAATAAATTATTTATCAAGTTAAAAACTTGCAAAAAATAATTTCAAGTAGACACGGACTTGGTGCTTGGTACACGCGCATGGGCATGGGTCGAAACATGTATCAAACAACTCTACCACGAACAAATTGATGAGGGCAGAATCACAGGTTCAACAAGCTGTCCATAACACATTAGTTCGCGAGTATACTCTAAAGTAATGCTAAACCCCAACGTGCGAAGATGTGTCCAGGATAAGACTGCCCGATATAACTTGTATTAGCACAATACAAGTTACCCACTCTTAAACTCAGCAACGGGGATGGAAGTAAAACGCCGCACGAAAATAAAAGAAAGAAGATGAAGAAAAGTATACCTAAAGATGGTCACTGCTTGTGTGTTTTGAAAAGAGATTTTCGAGTTGTATTTACAGGAAAATTAACATGCAAATCAAGTTAGGTTTAGGTTTTTCCTATAAAACGAGTTTTGTTTCTTGTAAAACAAATAAACACAAAACAGGAATTTTCTTCCATAAATAAAACTCTTAAATAAATTATTTATCAAGTTGAAAACTTGCAAAAAATAATTTCAAGTAGACACGGACTTGGCGCTTGGTACACGCACATGGGTCGAAACATGTATCAAACAACTCTACCACGAACAAATTGATGAGGGCAGAATCACAGGTTCAACAAGCTTCCCTTAACACATTAGTTCGCGAGTATACTCTAAAGTAATGCTAAACCCCAACGTGCGAAGATGTGTCCAGGATAAGACTGCCCGATATAACTTGTATTAGCACAATACAAGTTACCCACTCTTAAAGTCAGCAACGGGGATGGAAGTAAAACGCCGCACGAAAATAAAAGCAAGAAGATGAAGAAAAGTAGACCTAGAGATGGTCGCTGCTTATGTGTTTTGAAAAGAGATTTTCGAGTTGTATTTACAGGAAAATACACTTGCAAATCAAGTTAGGTTTAGGTTTTTCTTATAAAACGAGTTTTGTTTCTTGTAAAACAATTAAACACAAAAAAGGAATTTTTCCATAAATAAAACTCTTAAATAAATTATTTATCAAGTTAAAAACTTGCAAAAAATAATTTCAAGTAGACACGGACTTGGTGCTTGGTACACGTGCATGGGCATGAGTCGAAACATGTATTTTGAAAAGAGATTTTCGAGTTGTATTTATAGGAAAATTAACTTGCAAATCAAGTTAGGTTTAGGTTTTTTCTTATAAAACGAGTTTTGTTTCTTGTAAAATAATTAAACACAAAAAAGGAATTTTTCCATAAATAAAAGTCTTAAATAAATTATTTATCAAGTTAAAAACTTGCAAAAAATAATTTCAAGTAGACGCGGACTTGGTGCTTGGTACACGCGCATGGGCATGGGTCGAAACATATATTTTGAAAAGAGATTTTCGAGTTGTATTTATAGGAAAATTAACTTGCAAATCAAGTTAGGTTTAGGTTTTTTCTTATAAAACGAGTTTTGTTTCTTGTAAACTAATTAAACACAAAAAAGGAATTTTTCCATAAATAAAACTCTTAAATAAATTATTTATCAAGTTAAAAACTTGCAAAAAATAATTTCAAGTAGACACGGACTTGGTGCTTGGTACACGCGCATGGGCATGGGTCGAAACATGTGTCCAGGATAAGACTTCCCGATATAACTTGTATTAGCACAATACAAGTTACCCACTATTAAACTCAGCAACGGGGATGGAAGTAAAACGCCGCACGAAAATAAAAGAAAGAAGATGAAGAAAAGTAAACCTCGAGATGGTCGCTGCTTGTGTGTTTTGAAAAGAGATTTTTGAGTTGTATTTATAGGAAAATTAACTTACAAATCAAGTTAGGTTTAGGTTTTTCTTATAAAACGAGTTTTGTTTCTTGTAAAACAATTAAACACAAAAAAGGAATTTTTTCCATAAATAAAACTCTTAAATAAATTATTTATCAAGTTAAAAACTTGCAAAAAATAATTTCAAGTAGACACGGACTTGGTGCTTGGTACACGCGCATGGGCATGGGTCGAAACATGTATCAAACAACTCTACCACGAACAAATTGATGAGGGCAGAATCACAGGTTCAACAAGCTGTCCATAACACATTAGTTCGCGAGTATACTCTAAAGTAATGCTAAACCCCAACGTGCGAAGATGTGTCCAGGATAAGACTGCCCGATATAACTTGTATTAGCACAATACAAGTTACCCACTCTTAAACTCAGCAACGGGGATGGAAGTAAAACGCCGCACGAAAATAAAAGAAAGAAGATGAAGAAAAGTAGACCTAAAGATGGTCACTGTTTGTGTGTTTTGAAAAGAGATTTTCGAGTTGTATTTACAGGAAAATTAACTTGCAAATCAAGTTAGGTTTAGGTTTTTCCTATAAAACGAGTTTTGTTTCTTGTAAAACAAATAAACACAAAAAAGGAATTTTTTTCCATAAATAAAACTCTTAAATAAATTATTTATCAAGTTAAAAACTTGCAAAAAATAATTTCAAGTAGACACGGACTTGGCGCTTGGTACACGCACATGGGTCGAAACATGTATCAAACAACTCTACCACGAACAAATTGATGAGGGCAGAATCACAGGTTCAACAAGCTTCCCTTAACACATTAGTTCGCGAGTATACTCTAAAGTAATGCTAAACCCCAACGTGCGAAGATGTGTCCAGGATAAGACTGCCCGATATAACTTGTATTAGCACAATACAAGTTACCCACCCTTAAACTCAGCAACGGGGATGGAAGTAAAACGCCGCACGAAAATAAAAGCAAGAAGATGAAGAAAAGTAGACCTAGAGATGGTCGCTGCTTATGTGTTTTGAAAAGAGATTTTCGAGTTGTATTTACAGGAAAATACACTTGCAAATCAAGTTAGGTTTAGGTTTTTCTTATAAAACGAGTTTTGTTTTTTGTAAAACAATTAAACACAAAAAAGGAATTTTTCCATAAATAAAACTCTTAAATAAATTATTTATCAAGTTAAAAACTTGCAAAAAATAATTTCAAGTAGACACGGACTTGGTGCTTGGTACACGCGCATGGGCATGGGTCGAAACATGTATCAAACAACTCTACCACGAACAAATTGATGAGGGCAGAATCACAGGTTCAACAAGCTGTCCATAACACTTAGTTCGCGAGTATACTCTAAAGTAATGCTAAACCCCAACGTGCGAAGATGTGTCCAGGATAAGACTGCCCGATATAACTTGTATTAGCACAATACAAGTTACCCACTCTTAAACTCAGCAACGGGGATGGAAGTAAAACGCCGCACGAAAATAAAAGAAAGAAGATGAACAAAAGTAGACCTAAAGATGGTCACTGCTTGTGTGTTTTGAAAAGAGATTTTCGAGTTGTATTTACAGGAAAATTAACTTGCAAATCAAGTTAGGTTTAGGTTTTTCCTATAAAACGAGTTTTGTTTCTTGTAAAACAAATAAACACAAAAAAGGAATTTTTTTCCATAAATAAAACTCTTAAATAAATTATTTATCAAGTTAAAAACTTGCAAAAAATAATTTCAAGTAGACACGGACTTGGCGCTTGGTACACGCACATGGGTCGAAACATGTATCAAACAACTCTACCACGAACAAATTGATGAGGGCAGAATCACAGGTTCAACAAGCTTCCCTTAACACATTAGTTCGCGAGTATACTCTAAAGTAATGCTAAACCCCAACGTGCGAAGATGTGTCCAGGATAAGACTGCCCGATATAACTTGTATTAGCACAATACAAGTTACCCACTCTTAAACTCAGCAACGGGGATGGAAGTAAAACGCCGCACGAAAATAAAAGAAAGAAGATGAAGAAAAGTAGACCTAAAGATGGTCACTGCTTGTGTGTTTTGAAAAGAGATTTTCGAGTTGTATTTACAGGAAAATTAACTTGCAAATCAAGTTAGGTTTAGGTTTTTCCTATAAAACGAGTTTTGTTTCTTGTAAAACAAATAAACACAAAAAAGGAATTTTCTTCCATAAATAAAACTCTTAAATAAATTATTTATCAAGTTAAAAACTTGCAAAAAATAATTTCAAGTAGACACGGACTTGGCGCTTGGTACACGCACATGGGTCGAAACATGTATCAAACAACTCTACCACGAACAAATTGATGAGGGCATAATCACAGGTTCAACAAGCTTCCCTTAACACATTAGTTCGCGAGTATACTGTAAAGTAATGCTAAACCCCAACGTGCGAAGATGTGTCCAGGATAAGACTGCCCGATATAACTTGTATTAGCACAATACAAGTTACCCACTCTTAAAGTCAGCAACGGGGATGGAAGTAAAACGCCGCACGAAAATAAAAGCAAGAAGATGAAGAAAAGTAGACCTAGAGATGGTCGCTGCTTATGTGTTTTGAAAAGAGATTTTCGAGTTGTATTTACAGGAAAATACACTTGCAAATCAAGTTAGGTTTAGGTTTTTCTTATAAAACGAGTTTTGTTTCTTGTAAAACAATTAAACACAAAAAAGGAATTTTTCCATAAATAAAACTCTTAAATAAATTATTTATCAAGTTAAAAACTTGCAAAAAATAATTTCAAGTAGACACGGACTTGGTGCTTGGTACACGCGCATGGGCATGGGTCGAAACATGTATCAAACAACTCTACCACGAACAAATTGATGAGGGAAGAATCACAGGTTCAACAAGCTTCCCTTAACACATTAGTTCGCGAGTATACTGTAAAGTAATGCTAAACCCCAACGTGCGAAGATGTGTCCAGGATAAGACTGCCCGATATAACTTGTATTAGCACAATACAAGTTACCCACTCTTAAACTCAGCAACGGGGATGGAAGTAAAACGCCGCACGAAAATAAAAGAAAGAAGATGAAGAAAAGTAGACCTAAAGATGGTCACTGCTTGTGTGTTTTGAAAAGAGATTTTCGAGTTGTATTTACAGGAAAATTAACTTGCAAATCAAGTTAGGTTTAGGTTTTTCCTATAAAACGAGTTTTGTTTCTTGTAAAACAAATAAACACAAAAAAGGAATTTTCTTCCATAAATAAAACTCTTAAATAAATTATTTATCAAGTTAAAAACTTGCAAAAAATAATTTCAAGTAGACAGGGACTTCGCGCTTGGTACACGCACATGGGTCGAAACTTGTATCAAACAACTCTACCACGAACAAATTGATGAGGGCAGAATCACAGGTTCAACAAGCTTCCCTTAACACATTAGTTCGTGAGTATACTCTAAATTAATGCTAAACCCCAACGTGCGAAGATGTATCCAGGAGAAGACTTCCCGATATAACTTGTATTAGCACAATACAAGTTACCCACTCTTAAACTCAGCAACGGGGATGGAAGTAAAACGCCGCGCGAAAATAAAAGCAAGAAGATGAAGAAAAGTAGACCTAGAGATGGTCACTGCTTGTGTGTTTTGAAAAGAGATTTTCGAGTTGTATTTACAGGAAAATTAACTTGCAAATCAAGTTAGGTTTAGGTTTTTCTTATAAAACGAGTTTTGTTTCTTGTAAAACAAATAAACACAAAAAAGGAATTTTTTCCATAAATAAAACTCTTAAATAAATTATTTATCAAGCTAAAAACTTGCAAAAAATAATTTCAAGTAGACACGGACTTGGCGCTTGGTACACGCGCATGGGTCGAAACATGTATCAAACAACTCTACCACGAACAAATTGATGAGGGCAGAATCACAGGTTCAACAAGCTGCCCTTAACACATTAGTTCGCGAGTATACTCTAAAGTAATGCTAAACCCCAACGTGCGAAGATGTGTCCAGGATAAGACTGCCCGATATAACTTGTATTAGCACAATACAAGTTACCCACTCTTAAACTCAGCAACGGGGATGGAAGTAAAACGCCGCACGAAAATAAAAGAAAGAAGATGAACAAAAGTAGACCTAAAGATGGTCACTGCTTGTGTGTTTTGAAAAGAGATTTTCGAGTTGTATTTACAGGAAAATTAACTTGCAAATCAAGTTAGGTTTAGGTTTTTCCTATAAAACGAGTTTTGTTTCTTGTAAAACAAATAAACACAAAAAAGGAATTTTTTTCCATAAATAAAACTCTTAAATAAATTATTTATCAAGTTAAAAACTTGCAAAAAATAATTTCAAGTAGACACGGACTTGGCGCTTGGTACACGCACATGGGTCGAAACATGTATCAAACAACTCTACCACGAACAAATTGATGAGGGCAGAATCACAGGTTCAACAAGCTTCCCTTAACACATTAGTTCGCGAGTATACTCTAAAGTAATGCTAAACCCCAACGTGCGAAGATGTGTCCAGGATAAGACTGCCCGATATAACTTGTATTAGCACAATACAAGTTACCCACTCTTAAACTCAGCAACGGGGATGGAAGTAAAACGCCGCACGAAAATAAAAGAAAGAAGATGAAGAAAAGTAGACCTAGAGATGGTCGCTGCTTGTGTGTTTTGAAAAGAGATTTTCGAGTTGTATTTATAGGAAAATTAACTTGCAAATCAAGTTAGGTTTAGGTTTTTTCTTATAAAACGAGTTTTGTTTCTTGTAAAACAATTAAACACAAAAAAGGATTTTTTTCCATAAATAAAACTCTTAAATAAATTATTTATCAAGTTAAAAACTTGCAAAAAATAATTTCAAGTAGACACGGACTTGGTGCTTGGTACACGCGCATGGGCATGGGTCGAAACATGTATCAAACAACTCTACCACGAACAAATTGATGAGGGCAGAATCACAGGTTCAACAAGCTGTCCATAACACATTAGTTCGCGAGTATACTCTAAAGTAATGCTAAACCCCAACGTGCGAAGATGTGTCCAGGATAAGACTGCCCGATATAACTTGTATTAGCACAATACAAGTTACCCACTCTTAAACTCAGCAACGGGGATGGAAGTAAAACGCCGCACGAAAATAAAAGAAAGAAGATGAACAAAAGTAGACCTAAAGATGGTCACTGCTTGTGTGTTTTGAAAAGAGATTTTCGAGTTGTATTTACAGGAAAATTAACTTGCAAATCAAGTTAGGTTTAGGTTTTTCCTATAAAACGAGTTTTGTTTCTTGTAAAACAAATAAACACAAAAAAGGAATTTTTTTCCATAAATAAAACTCTTAAATAACTTATTTATCAAGTTAAAAACTTGCAAAAAATAATTTCAAGTAGACACGGACTTGGCGCTTGGTACACGCACATGGGTCGAAACATGTATCAAACAACTCTACCACGAACAAATTGATGAGGGCATAATCACAGGTTCAACAAGCTTCCCTTAACACATTAGTTCGCGAGTATACTCTAAAGTAATGCTAAACCCCAACGTGCGAAGATGTGTCCAGGATAAGACTGCCCGATATAACTTGTATTAGCACAATACAAGTTACCCACCCTTAAACTCAGCAACGGGGATGGAAGTAAAACGCCGCACGAAAATAAAAGCAAGAAGATGAAGAAAAGTAGACCTAGAGATGGTCGCTGCTTATGTGTTTTGAAAAGAGATTTTCGAGTTGTATTTACAGGAAAATACACTTGCAAATCAAGTTAGGTTTAGGTTTTTCTTATAAAACGAGTTTTGTTTCTTGTAAAACAATTAAACACAAAAAAGGAATTTTTCCATAAATAAAACTCTTAAATAAATTATTTATCAAGTTAAAAACTTGCAAAAAATAATTTCAAGTAGACACGGACTTGGTGCTTGGTACACGCGCATGGGCATGGGTCGAAACATGTATCAAACAACTCTACCACGAACAAATTGATGAGGGAAGAATCACAGGTTCAACAAGCTGTCCATAACACATTAGTTCGCGAGTATACTCTAAAGTAATGCTAAACCCCAACGTGCGACGATGTGTCCAGGATAAGACTGCCCGATATAACTTGTATTAGCACAATACAAGTTACCCACTCTTAAACTCAGCAACGGGGATGGAAGTAAAACGCCGCACGAAAATAAAAGAAAGAAGATGAAGAAAAGTAGACCTAAAGATGGTCACTGCTTGTGTGTTTTGAAAAGAGATTTTCGAGTTGTATTTACAGGAAAATTAACTTGCAAATCAAGTTAGGTTTAGGTTTTTCCTATAAAACGAGTTTTGTTTCTTGTAAAACAAATAAACACAAAAAGGAATTTTTTTCCATAAATAAAACTCTTAAATAAATTATTTATCAAGTTAAAAACTTGCAAAAAATAATTTCAAGTAGACACGGACTTGGCGCTTGGTACACGCACATGGGTCGAAACATGTATCAAACAACTCTACCACGAACAAATTGATGAGGGCAGAATCACAGGTTCAACAAGCTTCCCTTAACACATTAGTTCGCGAGTATACTCTAAAGTAATGCTAAACCCCAACGTGCGAAGATGTGTCCAGGATAAGACTGCCCGATATAACTTGTATTAGCACAATACAAGTTACCCACTCTTAAAGTCAGCAACGGGGATGGAAGTAAAACGCCGCACGAAAATAAAAGCAAGAAGATGAAGAAAAGTAGACCTAGAGATGGTCGCTGCTTATGTGTTTTGAAAAGAGATTTTCGAGTTGTATTTACAGGAAAATACACTTGCAAATCAAGTTAGGTTTAGGTTTTTCTTATAAAACGAGTTTTGTTTCTTGTAAAACAATTAAACACAAAAAAGGAATTTTTCCATAAATAAAACTCTTAAATAAATTATTTATCAAGTTAAAAACTTGCAAAAAATAATTTCAAGTAGAGACGGACTTGGTGCTTGGTACACGCGCATGGGCATGGGTCGAAACATGTATCAAACAACTCTACCACGAACAAATTGATGAGGGCAGAATCACAGGTTCAACAAGCTGTCCATAACACTTAGTTCGCGAGTATACTCTAAAGTAATGCTAAACCCCAACGTGCGAAGATGTGTCCAGGATAAGACTGCCCGATATAACTTGTATTAGCACAATACAAGTTACCCACTCTTAAACTCAGCAACGGGGATGGAAGTAAAACGCCGCACGAAAATAAAAGAAAGAAGATGAACAAAAGTAGACCTAAAGATGGTCACTGCTTGTGTGTTTTGAAAAGAGATTTTCGAGTTGTATTTACAGGAAAATTAACTTGCAAATCAAGTTAGGTTTAGGTTTTTCCTATAAAACGAGTTTTGTTTCTTGTAAAACAAATAAACACAAAAAAGGAATTTTTTTCCATAAATAAAACTCTTAAATAAATTATTTATCAAGTTAAAAACTTGCAAAAAATAATTTCAAGTAGACACAGACTTGGCGCTTGGTACACGCACATGGGTCGAAACATGTATCAAACAACTCTACCACGAACAAATTGATGAGGGCAGAATCACAGGTTCAACAAGCTTCCCTTAACACATTAGTTCGCGAGTATACTCTAAAGTAATGCTAAACCCCAACGTGCGAAGATGTGTCCAGGATAAGACTGCCCGATATAACTTGTATTAGCACAATACAAGTTACCCACCCTTAAACTCAGCAACGGGGATGGAAGTAAAACGCCGCACGAAAATAAAAGCAAGAAGATGAAGAAAAGTAGACCTAGAGATGGTCGCTGCTTATGTGTTTTGAAAAGAGATTTTCGAGTTGTATTTACAGGAAAATACACTTGCAAATCAAGTTAGGTTTAGGTTTTTCTTATAAAACGAGTTTTGTTTCTTGTAAAACAATTAAACACAAAAAAGGAATTTTTCCATAAATAAAACTCTTAAATAAATTATTTATCAAGTTAAAAACTTGCAAAAAATAATTTCAAGTAGACACGGACTTGGTGCTTGGTACACGCGCATGGGCATGGGTCGAAACATGTATCAAACAACTCTACCACGAACAAATTGATGAGGGAAGAATCACAGGTTCAACAAGCTGTCCATAACACATTAGTTCGCGAGTATACTCTAAAGTAATGCTAAACCCCAACGTGCGAAGATGTGTCCAGGATAAGACTGCCCGATATAACTTGTATTAGCACAATACAAGTTACCCACTCTTAAAGTCAGCAACGGGGATGGAAGTAAAACGCCGCACGAAAATAAAAGCAAGAAGATGAAGAAAAGTAGACCTAGAGATGGTCGCTGCTTATGTGTTTTGAAAAGAGATTTTCGAGTTGTATTTACAGGAAAATACACTTGCAAATCAAGTTAGGTTTAGGTTTTTCTTATAAAACGAGTTTTGTTTCTTGTAAAACAATTAAACACAAAAAAGGAATTTTTCCATAAATAAAACTCTTAAATAAATTATTTATCAAGTTAAAAACTTGCAAAAAATAATTTCAAGTAGACACGGACTTGGTGCTTGGTACACGCGCATGGGCATGGGTCGAAACATGTATCAAACAACTCTACCACGAACAAATTGATGAGGGAAGAATCACAGGTTCAACAAGCTTCCCTTAACACATTAGTTCGCGAGTATACTGTAAAGTAATGCTAAACCCCAACGTGCGAAGATGTGTCCAGGATAAGACTGCCCGATATAACTTGTATTAGCACAATACAAGTTACCCACTCTTAAACTCAGCAACGGGGATGGAAGTAAAACGCCGCACGAAAATAAAAGAAAGAAGATGAAGAAAAGTAGACCTAAAGATGGTCACTGCTTGTGTGTTTTGAAAAGAGATTTTCGAGTTGTATTTACAGGAAAATTAACTTGCAAATCAAGTTAGGTTTAGGTTTTTCCTATAAAACGAGTTTTGTTTCTTGTAAAACAAATAAACACAAAAAAGGAATTTTCTTCCATAAATAAAACTCTTAAATAAATTATTTATCAAGTTAAAAACTTGCAAAAAATAATTTCAAGTAGACAGGGACTTCGCGCTTGGTACACGCACATGGGTCGAAACTTGTATCAAACAACTCTACCACGAACAAATTGATGAGGGCAGAATCACAGGTTCAACAAGCTTCCCTTAACACATTAGTTCGTGAGTATACTCTAAATTAATGCTAAACCCCAACGTGCGAAGATGTATCCAGGAGAAGACTTCCCGATATAACTTGTATTAGCACAATACAAGTTACCCACTCTTAAACTCAGCAACGGGGATGGAAGTAAAACGCCGCGCGAAAATAAAAGCAAGAAGATGAAGAAAAGTAGACCTAGAGATGGTCACTGCTTGTGTGTTTTGAAAAGAGATTTTCGAGTTGTATTTACAGGAAAATTAACTTGCAAATCAAGTTAGGTTTAGGTTTTTCTTATAAAACGAGTTTTGTTTCTTGTAAAACAAATAAACACAAAAAAGGAATTTTTTCCATAAATAAAACTCTTAAATAAATTATTTATCAAGCTAAAAACTTGCAAAAAATAATTTCAAGTAGACACGGACTTGGCGCTTGGTACACGCGCATGGGTCGAAACATGTATCAAACAACTCTACCACGAACAAATTGATGAGGGCAGAATCACAGGTTCAACAAGCTGCCCTTAACACATTAGTTCGCGAGTATACTCTAAAGTAATGCTAAACCCCAACGTGCGAAGATGTGTCCAGGATAAGACTGCCCGATATAACTTGTATTAGCACAATACAAGTTACCCACTCTTAAACTCAGCAACGGGGATGGAAGTAAAACGCCGCACGAAAATAAAAGAAAGAAGATGAACAAAAGTAGACCTAAAGATGGTCACTGCTTGTGTGTTTTGAAAAGAGATTTTCGAGTTGTATTTACAGGAAAATTAACTTGCAAATCAAGTTAGGTTTAGGTTTTTCCTATAAAACGAGTTTTGTTTCTTGTAAAACAAATAAACACAAAAAAGGAATTTTTTTCCATAAATAAAACTCTTAAATAAATTATTTATCAAGTTAAAAACTTGCAAAAAATAATTTCAAGTAGACACGGACTTGGCGCTTGGTACACGCACATGGGTCGAAACATGTATCAAACAACTCTACCACGAACAAATTGATGAGGGCAGAATCACAGGTTCAACAAGCTTCCCTTAACACATTAGTTCGCGAGTATACTCTAAAGTAATGCTAAACCCCAACGTGCGAAGATGTGTCCAGGATAAGACTGCCCGATATAACTTGTATTAGCACAATACAAGTTACCCACTCTTAAAGTCAGCAACGGGGATGGAAGTAAAACGCCGCACGAAAATAAAAGCAAGAAGATGAAGAAAAGTAGACCTAGAGATGGTCGCTGCTTATGTGTTTTGAAAAGAGATTTTCGAGTTGTATTTACAGGAAAATACACTTGCAAATCAAGTTAGGTTTAGGTTTTTCTTATAAAACGAGTTTTGTTTCTTGTAAAACAATTAAACACAAAAAAGGAATTTTTCCATAAATAAAACTCTTAAATAAATTATTTATCAAGTTAAAAACTTGCAAAAAATAATTTCAAGTAGACACGGACTTGGTGCTTGGTACACGCGCATGGGCATGGGTCGAAACATGGGTCAGGATGGAAGTAAAACGCCGCACGAAAATAAAAGCAAGAAGATGAAGAAAAGACCTAGAGATGGTCGCTGCTTGTGTGTTTTGAAAAGAGATTTTCGAGTTGTATTTATAGGAAAATTAACTTGCAAATCAAGTTAGGTTTAGGTTTTTCTTATAAAACGAGTTTTGTTTCTTGTAAAACAATTAAACACAAAAAAGGAATTTTTTCCATAAATAAAACTCTTAAATAAATTATTTATCAAGTTAAAAACTTGCAAAAAATAATTTCAAGTAGACACGGACTTGGTGCTTGGTACACGCGCATGGGCATGGGTCGAAACATGTTTCAAAAAACTCTACCACGAACAAATTGATGAGGGAAGAATCACAGGTTCAACAAGCTGTCCTTAACACATTAGTTCGCGAGTATACTCTAAAGTAATGCTGAACCCCAACGTGCGAAGATGTGTCCAGGATAAGACTGCCCGATATAACTTGTATTAGCACAATACAAGTTACCCACTCTTAAACTCAGCAACGGGGATGGAAGTAAAACGCCGCACGAAAATAAAAGCAAGAAGATGAAGAAAAGTAGACATAGAGATGGTCGCTGCTTGTGTGTTTTGAAAAGAGATTTTCGAGTTGTATTTACAGGAAAATTAACTTGCAAATCAAGTTAGGTTTAGGTTTTTCTTATAAAACGAGTTTTGTTTCTTGTAAAACAATTAAACACAAAAAAGGAATTTTTCCATAAATAAAACTCTTAAATAAATTATTTATCAAGTTAAAAACTTGCAAAAAATAATTTCAAGTAGACACGGACTTGGTACTTGGTACACGCGCATGGGCATGGGTCGAAACATGTATTTTTCGAGTTGTGTGTTTTGAAAAGAGATTTTTTAGTTGTATTTATAGGAAAATTAACTTGCAAATCAAGTTAAGTTTAGGTTTTTTCTTATAAAACAAGTTTTGTTTCTTGTAAAACAATTAAACACAAAAAAGGAATTTTTTCCATAAATAAAACTCTTAAATAAATTATTTATCAAGTTAAAAACTTGCAGAAAATAATTTCAAGTAGACACGGACTTGGTGCTTGGTACACGCGCATGGGCATGGGTCGAAACATGTATTTTTCGAGTTGTGTGTTTTGAAAAGAGATTTTCGAGTTGTATTTACAGGAAAATTAACTTGCAAATCAAGTTAGGTTTAGGTTTTTTCTTATAAAACGAGTTTTGTTTCTTGTAAAACAATTAAACACAAAAAATGATTTTTTTCCATAAATAAAACTCTTAAATAAATTATTTATCAAGCTAAAAACTTGCAAAAAATAATTTCAAGTAGACACGGACTTGGTGCTTGGTACACGCGCATGGGCATGGGTCGAAACATTTATTTTTCGAGTTGTGTGTTTTGAAAAGAGATTTTCGAGTTGTATTTATAGGAAAATTAACTTGCAGATCAAGTTAGGTTTAGGTTTTTTCTTATGAAACGAGTTTTGCTTCTTGTAAAACAATTAAACAGAAAAAAGGAATTTTTTACATAAATAAAACTCTTAAATAAATTATTTATCAATTTAAAAACTTGCAAAAAATAATTTCAAGTATACACCGACTTGGTGCTTGGTACACGCGCATGGGCATGGGTCGAAACATGTATTTTTCGGTTTGTGTGTTTTGAAAAGAGATTTTCGAGTTGTATTTATAGGAAAATTAACTTGAAAATCAAGTTAGGTTTAGGTTTTTCTTATAAAACGAGTTTTGTTTCTTGTAAAACAATTAAACACAAAAAAGGAATTTTTCCATAAATAAAACTCTTAAATAAATTATTTATCAAGTTAAAAACTTGCAAAAAATAATTTCAAGTAGACACGGACTTGGTGCTTGGTACACGCGCATGGGTATGGGTCGAAACATGTATTTTTCGAGTTGTGTTTTTTGAAAAGAGATTTTCGAGTTGTATTTATAGGAAAATTAACTTGCAAATCAAGTTAGGTTTAGGTTTTTTCTTATAATACGAGTTTTGTTTCTTGTAAAACAATTAAACAGAAAAAAGGAATTTTTCCATAAATAAAACTCTTAAATAAATTATTTATCAAGTTAAAAACTTGCAAAAAATAATTTCAAGTAGACACGGACTTGGTGCTTGGTACACGCGCATGGGCATGGGTCGAAACATGTATTTTGAAAATAGATTTTCGAGTTGTATTTATAGGAAAATTAACTTGCAAATCAAGTTAGGTTTAGGTTTTTTCTTGTAAAACAATTAAACACAAAAAAGGAATTTTTCCATAAATAAAACTCTTAAATAAACTATTTATCAAGTTAAAAACTTGCAAAAAATAATTTCAAGTAGACACGGACTTGGTGCTTGGTACACGCGCATGGGCATGAGTCGAAACATGTATTTTGAAAAGAGATTTTCGAGTTGTATTTATAGGAAAATTAACTTGCAAATCAAGTTAGGTTTAGGTTTTTTCTTATAAAACGAGTTTTGTTTCTTGTAAACTAATTAAACACAAAAAAGGAATTTTTCCATAAATAAAACTCTTAAATAAATTATTTATCAAGTTAAAAACTTGCAAAAAATAATTTCAAGTAGACACGGACTTGGTGCTTGGTACACGCGGATGGGCATGGGTCGAAACATGTATTTTGAAAAGAGATTTTCGAGTTGTATTTATAGGAAAGTTAACTTGCAAATCAAGTTAGGTTTAGGTTTTTTCTTATAAAACGAGTTTTGTTTCTTGTAAAACAATTAAACACAAAAAAGGAATTTTTCCATAAATAAAACTCTTAAATAAATTATTTATCAAGTTAAAAACTTGCAAAAAATAATTTCAAGTAGACACGGACTTGGTGCTTGGTACACGCGCATGGGCATGGGTCGAAACATGTATTTTGAAAAGAGATTTTCGAGTTGTATTTATATGAAAATTAACTTGCAAATCAAGTTAGGTTTAGGTTTTTTTCTTATAAAACGAGTTTTGTTTCTTGTAAAATAATTAAAAACAAAAAAGGAATTTTTCCATAAATAAAACTCTTAAATAAATTATTTATCAAGTTAAAAACTTGCAAAAAATAATTTCAAGTAGACACGGACTTGGTGCTTGGTACACGCGTATGGGCATGAGTCGAAACATGTATTTTGAAAAGAGATTTTCGAGTTGTATTTATAGGAAAATTAACTTGCAAATCAAGTTAGGTTTAGGTTTTTTCTTATAAAACGAGTTTTGTTTCTTGTAAAACAATTAAACACAAAAAAGGAATTTTTCCATAAATAAAACTCTTAAATAAATTATTTATCAAGTTAAAAACTTGCAAAAAATAATTTCAAGTAGACACGGACTTGGTGCTTGGTACACGCGCATGGGCATGGGTCGAAACATGTATCAAACAACTCTACCACGAACAAATTGATGAGGGCAGAATCACAGGTTCAACAAGCTGTCCATAACACATTAGTTCGCGAGTATACTCTAAAGTAATGCTAAACCCCAACGTGCGAAGATGTGTCCAGGATAAGACTGCCCGATATAACTTGTATTAGCACAATACAAGTTACCCACTCTTAAACTCAGCAACGGGGATGGAAGTAAAACGCCGCACGAAAATAAAAGAAAGAAGATGAAGAAAAGTAGACCTAAAGATGGTCACTGCTTGTGTGTTTTTAAAAGAGATTTTCGAGTTGTATTTACAGGAAAATTAACTTGCAAATCAAGTTAGGTTTAGGTTTTTCCTATAAAACGAGTTTTGTTTCTTGTAAAACAAATAAACACAAAAAAGGAATTTTTTTCCATAAATAAAACTCTTAAATAAATTATTTATCAAGTTAAAAACTTGCAAAAAATATTTTCAAGTAGACACGGACTTGGCGCTTGGTACACGCACATGGGTCGAAACATGTATCAAACAACTCTACCACGAACAAATTGATGAGGGCAGAATCACAGGTTCAACAAGCTTCCCTTAACACATTAGTTCGCGAGTATACTCTAAAGTAATGCTAAACCCCAACGTGCGAAGATGTGTCCAGGATAAGACTGCCCGATATAACTTGTATTAGCACAATACAAGTTACCCACTCTTAAACTCAGCAACGGGGATGGAAGTAAAACGCCGCACGAAAATAAAAGCAAGAAGATGAAGAAAAGTAGACCTAGAGATGGTCGCTGCTTATGTGTTTTGAAAAGAGATTTTCGAGTTGTATTTACAGGAAAATACACTTGCAAATCAAGTTAGGTTTAGGTTTTTCTTATAAAACGAGTTTTGTTTCTTGTAAAACAATTAAACACAAAAAAGGAATTTTTCCATAAATAAAACTCTTAAATAAATTATTTATCAAGTTAAAAACTTGCAAAAAATAATTTCAAGTAGACACGGACTTGGTGCTTGGTACACGCGCATGGGCATGGGTCGAAACATGTATCAAACAACTCTACCACGAACAAATTGATGAGGGAAGAATCACAGGTTCAACAAGCTGTCCATAACACATTAGTTCGCGAGTATACTCTAAAGTAATGCTAAACCCCAACGTGCGACGATGTGTCCAGGATAAGACTGCCCGATATAACTTGTATTAGCACAATACAAGTTACCCACTCTTAAACTCAGCAACGGGGATGGAAGTAAAACGCCGCACGAAAATAAAAGAAAGAAGATGAAGAAAAGTAGACCTAAAGATGGTCACTGCTTGTGTGTTTTGAAAAGAGATTTTCGAGTTGTATTTACAGGAAAATTAACTTGCAAATCAAGTTAGGTTTAGGTTTTTCCTATAAAACGAGTTTTGTTTCTTGTAAAACAAATAAACACAAAAAAGGAATTTTCTTCCATAAATAAAACTCTTAAATAAATTATTTATCAAGTTGAAAACTTGCAAAAAATAATTTCAAGTAGACACGGACTTGGCGCTTGGTACACGCACATGGGTCGAAACATGTATCAAACAACTCTACCACGAACAAATTGATGAGGGCAGAATCACAGGTTCAACAAGCTTCCCTTAACACATTAGTTCGCGAGTATACTCTAAAGTAATGCTAAACCCCAACGTGCGAAGATGTGTCCAGGATAAGACTGCCCGATATAACTTGTATTAGCACAATACAAGTTACCCACTCTTAAAGTCAGCAACGGGGATGGAAGTAAAACGCCGCACGAAAATAAAAGCAAGAAGATGAAGAAAAGTAGACCTAGAGATGGTCGCTGCTTATGTGTTTTGAAAAGAGATTTTCGAGTTGTATTTACAGGAAAATACACTTGCAAATCAAGTTAGGTTTAGGTTTTTCTTATAAAACGAGTTTTGTTTCTTGTAAAACAATTAAACACAAAAAAGGAATTTTTCCATAAATAAAACTCTTAAATAAATTATTTATCAAGTTAAAAACTTGCAAAAAATAATTTCAAGTAGACACGGACTTGGTGCTTGGTACACGCGCATGGGCATGGGTCGAAACATGTATCAAACAACTCTACCACGAACAAATTGATGAGGGAAGAATCACAGGTTCAACAAGCTTCCCTTAACACATTAGTTCGCGAGTATACTGTAAAGTAATGCTAAACCCCAACGTGCGAAGATGTGTCCAGGATAAGACTGCCCGATATAACTTGTATTAGCACAATACAAGTTACCCACTCTTAAACTCAGCAACGGGGATGGAAGTAAAACGCCGCACGAAAATAAAAGAAAGAAGATGAAGAAAAGTAGACCTAAAGATGGTCACTGCTTGTGTGTTTTGAAAAGAGATTTTCGAGTTGTATTTACAGGAAAATTAACTTGCAAATCAAGTTAGGTTTAGGTTTTTCTTATAAAACGAGTTTTGTTTCTTGTAAAACAATTAAACACAAAAAAGGAATTTTTCCATAAATAAAACTCTTAAATAAATTATTTATCAAGTTAAAAACTTGCAAAAAATAATTTCAAGTAGACACGGACTTGGCGCTTGGTACACGCACATGGGTCGAAACATGTATCAAACAACTCTACCACGAACAAATTGATGAGGGCAGAATCACAGGTTCAACAAGCTTCCCTTAACACATTAGTTCGCGAGTATACTCTAAAGTAATGCTAAACCCCAACGTGCGAAGATGTGTCCAGGATAAGACTGCCCGATATAACTTGTATTAGCACAATACAAGTTACCCACCCTTAAACTCAGCAACGGGGATGGAAGTAAAACGCCGCACGAAAATAAAAGCAAGAAGATGAAGAAAAGTAGACCTAGAGATGGTCGCTGCTTATGTGTTTTGAAAAGAGATTTTCGAGTTGTATTTACAGGAAAATACACTTGCAAATCAAGTTAGGTTTAGGTTTTTCTTATAAAACGAGTTTTGTTTCTTGTAAAACAATTAAACACAAAAAAGGAATTTTTCCATAAATAAAACTCTTAAATAAATTATTTATCAAGTTAAAAACTTGCAAAAAATAATTTCAAGTAGACACGGACTTGGTGCTTGGTACACGCGCATGGGCATGGGTCGAAACATGTATCAAACAACTCTACCACGAACAAATTGATGAGGGAAGAATCACAGGTTCAACAAGCTTCCCTTAACACATTAGTTCGCGAGTATACTGTAAAGTAATGCTAAACCCCAACGTGCGAAGATGTGTCCAGGATAAGACTGCCCGATATAACTTGTATTAGCACAATACAAGTTACCCACTCTTAAACTCAGCAACGGGGATGGAAGTAAAACGCCGCACGAAAATAAAAGAAAGAAGATGAAGAAAAGTAGACCTAAAGATGGTCACTGCTTGTGTGTTTTGAAAAGAGATTTTCGAGTTGTATTTACAGGAAAATTAACTTGCAAATCAAGTTAGGTTTAGGTTTTTCCTATAAAACGAGTTTTGTTTCTTGTAAAACAAATAAACACAAAAAAGGAATTTTTTTCCATAAATAAAACTCTTAAATAAATTATTTATCAAGTTAAAAACTTGCAAAAAATATTTTCAAGTAGACACGGACTTGGCGCTTGGTACACGCACATGGGTCGAAACATGTATCAAACAACTCTACCACGAACAAATTGATGAGGGCAGAATCACAGGTTCAACAAGCTTCCCTTAACACATTAGTTCGCGAGTATACTCTAAAGTAATGCTAAACCCCAACGTGCGAAGATGTGTCCAGGATAAGACTGCCCGATATAACTTGTATTAGCACAATACAAGTTACCCACTCTTAAACTCAGCAACGGGGATGGAAGTAAAACGCCGCACGAAAATAAAAGCAAGAAGATGAAGAAAAGTAGACCTAGAGATGGTCGCTGCTTATGTGTTTTGAAAAGAGATTTTCGAGTTGTATTTACAGGAAAATACACTTGCAAATCAAGTTAGGTTTAGGTTTTTCTTATAAAACGAGTTTTGTTTCTTGTAAAACAATTAAACACAAAAAAGGAATTTTTCCATAAATAAAACTCTTAAATAAATTATCTATCAAGTTAAAAACTTGCAAAAAATAATTTCAAGTAGACACGGACTTGGTGCTTGGTACACGCGCATGGGCATGGGTCGAAACATGTATCAAACAACTCTACCACGAACAAATTGATGAGGGCAGAATCACAGTTTCAACAAGCTGTCCATAACACATTAGTTCGCGAGTATACTCTAAAGTAATGCTAAACCCCAACGTGCGAAGATGTGTCCAGGATAAGACTGTCCGATATAACTTGTATTAACACAATACAAGTTACCCACTCTTAAACTCAGCAACGGGGATGGAAGTAAAACGCCGCACGAAAATAAAAGAAAGAAGATGAAGAAAAGTAGACCAAGAGATGGTCGCTGCTTGTGTGTTTTGAAAAGAGATTTTCGAGTTGTATTTACAGGAAAATTAACTTGCAAATCAAGTTAGGTTTAGGTTTTTCTTATAAAACGAGTTTTGTTTCTTGTAAAACAATTAAACACAAAAAAGGAATTTTTTCCATAAATAAAACTCTTAAATAAATTATTTATCAAGTTAAAAACTTGTAAAAAATAATTTCAAGTAGACACAGACTTGGTGCTTGGTACACGCGCATGGGCATGGGTCGAAACATGTACCAAACAACTCTACCACGAACAAATTGATGAGGGCAGAATCACAGGTTCAACAAGTAGTCCTTAACACATTAGTTCGCGAGTATACTCTAAAGTTATGCTAAACCCCAACGTGCGAAGATGTGTCCAGGATAAGACTGCCCGATATAACTTGTATTAGCACAATACAAGTTACCCACTCTTAAACTCAGCAACGGGGATGGAAGTAAAACGCCGCACGAAAATAAAAGCAAGAAGATGAAGAAAAGTAGACCTAGAGATGGTCACTGCTTGTGTGTTTTGAAAAGAGATTTTCGAGTTGTATTTACAGGAAAATTAACTTGCAAATCAAGTTAGGTTTAGGTTTTTCTTATAAAACGAGTTTTGTTTATTGTAAAACAAATAAACACAAAAAAGGAATTTTTTCCATAAATAAAACTCTTAAATAAATTATTTATCAAGTTAAAAACTTGCAAAAAATAATTTCAAGTAGACACGGACTTGGCGCTTGGTACACGCGCATGGGTCGAAACATGTATCAAACAACTCTACCACGAACAAATTGATGAGGGCAGAATCACAGGTTCAACAAGCTTCCCTTAATAAATTAGTTCGCGAGTATACTCTAAAGTAATGCTAAACCCCAACGTGCGAAGATGTGTCCAGGATAAGACTGCCCGATATAACTTGTATTAGCACAATACAAGTTACCCACTCTTAAACTCAGCAACGGGGATGGAAGTAAAACGCCGCACGAAAATAAAAGCAAGAAGATGAAGAAAAGTAGACCTAGAGATGGTCGCTGCTTATGTGTTTTGAAAAGAGATTTTCGAGTTGTATTTACAGGAAAATACACTTGCAAATCAAGTTAGGTTTAGGTTTTTCTTATAAAACGAGTTTTGTTTCTTGTAAAACAATTAAACATAAAAAAGGAATTTTTTCCATAAATAAAACTCTTAAATAAATTTTTATCAAATTAAAAACTTGCAAAAATTAATTTCAAGTAGACACGGACTTGGTGCTTGGTACACGCGCTTGGGCATGGGTCGAAACATGTATCAAACAACTCTACCACGAACAAATTGATGAGGGCAGAATCACAGGTTCAAGAAGCTGTCCTTAACACATTAATTCGCGAGTATACTCTAAAGTAATGCTAAACCCCAACGTGCGAAGATGTGTCCAGGATAAGACTGCCCGATATAACTTGTATTAGCACAATACAAGTTACCCACTCTTAAACTCAGCAACGGGGATGGAAGTAAAACGCCGCACGAAAATAAAAGCAAGAAAATGAAGAAAAGTAGACCTAAAGATGGTCGCTGCTTGTGTGTTTTGAAAAGAGATTTTCGAGTTGTATTTACAGGAAAATTAACTTGCAAATCAAGTTAGGTTTAGGTTTTTCTTATAAAACGTGTTTTGTTTCTTGTAAAACAATTAAACACAAAAAAGGAATTTTTTCCATAAATAAAACTCTTAAATAAATTATTTATCAAGTTAAAAACTTGCAAAAAATAATTTCAAGTAGACACGGACTTGGTGCTTGGTACACGCGCATGGGCATGGGTCGAAACATGTATCAAACAACTCTACCACGAACAAATTGATGAGGGCAGAATCACAGGTTCAACAAGCTGTCCTTAACACATTAGTTCGCGAGTATACTCTAAAGTAATGCTAAACCCCGACGTGCGAAGATGTGTCCAGGATAAGACTGCCCGATATAACTTGTATTAGCACAATACAAGTTACCCACTCTTAAACTCAGCAACGGGGATGGAAGTAAAACGCCGCACGAAAATAAAAGCAAGAAGATGAAGAAAAGTAGACCTAGAGATGGTCACTGCTTGTGTGTTTTGAAAAGAGATTTTCGAGTTGTATTTACAGGAAAATTAACTTGCAAATCAAGTTAGGTTTAGGTTTTTCTTATAAAACGAGTTTTGTTTCTTGTAAAACAAATAAACACCAAAAAGGAATTTTTTCCATAAATAAAACTCTTAAATAAATTATTTATCAAGTTAAAAACTTGCAAAAAATAATTTCAAATAGACACGGACTTGGCGCTTGGTACACGCACATGGGTCGAAACATGTATCAAACAACTCTACCACGAACAAATTGATGAGGGCAGAATCACAGGTTCAACAAGCTACCCTTAACACATTAGTTCGCGAGTATACTCTAAAGTAATGTTAAACCCCAACGTGCGAAGATGTGTCCAGGATAAGACTGCCCGATATAACTTGTATTAGCACAATACAAGTTACCCACTCTTAAACTCAGCAACGGGGATGGAAGTAAAACGCCGCACGAAAATAAAATCAAGAAGATGAAGAAAAGTAGACCTAAAGATGGTCGCTGCTTGTGTGTTTTGAAAAGAGATTTTCGAGTTGTATTTACAGGAAAATTAACTTGCAAATCAAGTTAGGTTTAGGTTTTTCTTATAAAACGTGTTTTGTTTCTTGTAAAACAATTAAACACAAAAAAGGAATTTTTTCCATAAATAAAACTCTTAAATAAATTATTTATCAAGTTAAAAACTTGCAAAAAATAATTTCAAGTAGACACAGACTTGGTGCTTGGTACATGCGCATGGGCATGGGTCGAAACATGTATCAAACAACTCTACCACGAACAAATTGATAAGGGCAGAATCACAGGTTCAACAAGTAGTCCTTAACACATTAGTTCGCGAGTATACTCTAAAGTTATGCTAAACCCAACGTGCGAAGATGTGTTCAGGATAAGAAATTGTATTAGCACAATACAAGTTATCCACTCTTAAACTCATCAACGGGGATGAAAGTAAAACGCCGCACGAAAATAAAAGCAAGAAGATGAAGAAAAGTAGACCTAGAGATGGTCGCTGCTTATGTGTTTTGAAAAGAGATTTTCGAGTTGTATTTACAGGAAAATACACTTGCAAATCAAGTTAGGTTTAGGTTTTTCTTATAAAACGTGTTTTGTTTCTTGTAAAACAATTAAACACAAAAAAGGAATTTTTTCCATAAATAAAACTCTTAAATAAATTATTTATCAAGTTAAAAACTTGCAAAAAATAATTTCAAGTAGACACGGACTTGGTGCTTGGTACACGCGCATGGGCATGGGTCGAAACATGTATCAAACAACTCTACCACGAACAAATTGATAAGGGCAGAATTACAGGTTCAACAAGCTGTCCTTAACACATTAGTTCGCGAGTATACTCTAAAGTAAAGCTAAACCCCGACGTGCGAAGATGTGTCCAGGATAAGACTGCCCGATATAACTTGTATTAGCACAATACAAATTACCCACTCTTAAACTCAGCAACGGGGATGGAAGTAAAACGCCGCACGAAAATAAAAGCAAGAAGATGAAGAAAAGTAGACCAAGAGATGGTCGCTGCTTGTGTGTTTTGAAAAGAGATTTTCGAGTTGTATTTACAGGAAAATTAACTTGCAAATCAAGTTAGGTTTAGGTTTTTCTTATAAAACGTGTTTTGTTTCTCGTAAAACAATTAAACACAAAAAACGAATTTTTTCCATAAATAAAACTCTTAAATAAATTATTTATCAAGTTAAAAACTTGTAAAAAATAATTTCAAGTAGACACGGACTTGGTGCTTGGTACACGCGCATGGGCATGGGTCGAAACATGTATCAAACAACTCGACCACGAACAAATTGATGAGGGCATAATTACAGGTTCAACAAGTTATCCTTAACACATTAGTTCGCGAGTATACTCTAAAGTTATGCTAAACCCCAACGTGTGAAGATGTGTCCAGGATAAGACTGCCCGATTTAACTTGTATTAGCACAATACAAGTTACCCACTCTTAAACTTAGCAACGGGGATGGAAGTAAAACGCCGCACGAAAATAAAAGCAAGAAAATGAAGAAAACTAGACCTAGAGATGGTCACTGCTTGTGTGTTTTGAAAAGAGATTTTCGAGTTGTATTTACAGGAAAATTAACTTGCAAATCAAGTTAGGTTTAGGTTTTTCTTATAAATCGAGTTTTGTTTCTTGTAAAACAAATAAACACAAAAAGGAATTTTTTCCATAAATAAAACTCTTAAATAAATTATTCATCAAGTTAAAAACTTGCAAAAAATAATTTCAAGTAGACACGGACTTGGCGCTTGGTACACGCGCATGGGTCGAAACATGTATCAAACAACTCTACCACGAACAAATTGATGAGGGCAGAATCACAGGTTCAACAAGCTGCCCTTAACACATTAGTTCGCGAGTATACTCTAAAGTAATGCTAAGCCCCAACGTGCGAAGATGTGTCCAGGATAAGAAATTGTATTAGCACAATACAAGTTATCCACTCTTAAACTCATCAACGGGGATGAAAGTAAAACGCCGCACGAAAATAAAAGCAAGAAGATGAAGAAAAGTAGACCTAGAGATGGTCGCTGCTTATGTGTTTTGAAAAGAGATTTTCGAGTTGTATTTACAGGAAAATACACTTGCAAATCAAGTTAGGTTTAGGTTTTTCTTGTAAAACGAGTTTTGTTTCTTGTAAAACAATTAAACACAAAAAAGGAATTTTTTCCATAAATAAAACTCTTAAATAAATTATTTATCAAGTTAAAAACTTGCAAAAAATAATTTCAAGTAGACACAGACTTGGTGCTTGGTACACGCGCATGGGCATAGGTCGAAACATGTATCAAACAACTCTACCAAGAACAAATTGATGAGGGCATAATCACAGGTTCAACAAGCTGTCCTTAACACATTAGTTCGCGAGTATACTCTAAAGTAATGCTAAACCCCAACGTGCGTCCAGGATAAGACTGCCCGATATAACTTGTATTAGCACAGTACAAGTTACCCACTCTTAAACTCAGCAACGGGGATGGAAGTAAAACGCCGCACGAAAATAAAAGCAAGAAGATGAAGAAAAGTAGACCTTGAGATGGTGGCTGCTTGTGTGTTTTGAAAAGAGATTTTCGAGTTGTATTTACAGGAAAATTAACTTGCAAATCATGTTAGGTTTAGGTTTTTCTTATAAAACGAGTTTTGTTTCTTGTAAAATAATTAAACACAAAAAAGAAATTTTTTCTATAAATAAAACTCTTAAATAAATTATTTATCAAGTTAAAAACTTGCAAAAAATAATTTCAAGTAGACACGGACTTGGTGCTTGGTACACGCGCATGGGCATGGGTCGAAATATGTATCAAACAACTCTACCACGAACAAATTGATGAGGGCAGAATCACAAGTTCAACAAGCTGTCCTTAACACATTAGTTCGCAAGTATACTCTAAAGTAATGCTAAACCCCAACGTGCGAAGATGTGTCCAGGATAAGACTGCCCGATATAACTTGTATTAGCACAATAGAAGTTAGCCACTCTTAAACTCAGCAACGGGGATGGAAGTAAAACGCGGCACGAAAATAAAAGCAAGAAGATGAAGAAAAGTAGACCTAGAGATGGTCTCTGCTCGTGTGCTTTGAAAAGAGATTTTCGAGTTGTATTTACAGGAAAATTAACTTGCAAATCAAGTTAGGTTTAGGTTTTTCTTATAAAACGAGTTTTATTTCTTGTAAAACAATTAAACACAAAAAATGATTTTTTTCAATAAATAAAACTCTTAAATAAATTATTTATCAAATTAAAAACTTGCAAAAATTAATTTCAAGTAGACACGGACTTGGTGCTTGGTACACGCGCATGGGCATGGGTCGAAACATGTATCAAACAACTCTACCACGAACAAATTGATGAGGGCAGAATCACAGGTCCAATAATTTGTCCTTAACACATTAGTTCGCGAGAATACTCTAAAGTAATGTTAAACCCCAACGTGCGAAGATGCGTCCAGGATAAGACTACCCGATATAACTTGTATTAGCACAATACAAGTTAGTCACTCTTAAACTCAGCAACGGGGATGGAAGTAAAACGCCGCACGAAAATAAAAGCAAGAAGATGAAGAAAAGTAGACCTAGAGATGGTCGCTGCTTGTGTGCTTTGAATAGAGATTTTCGAGTTGTATTTACTGGAAAATTAACATGCAAATAAAGTTAGGTTTATGTTTTTCTTATAAAACGAGTTTTGTTTCTTGTAAAACAATTAAGCACAAAAAATGATTTTTTTCCATAAATAAAACTCTTAAATAAATTATTTATCAAGTTAAAAACTTGCAAAAAATAATTTCAAGTAGACACGGACTTGGTGCTTGGTACACACGCATGTGCATGGGTCGAAACATGTATCAAGCAACTCTACCACGAACAAATTGATGAGGGAAGAATCACAGGTTCAACAAGCTGTCCTTAACACATTAGTTCGCGAGTATAATCTAAAGTAATGTTAAACCCCAACGTGCGAAGATGTGTTCAGGATAAGACTGCCCGATATAAATTGTATTAGCACAATACAAGTTACCCACTCTTAAACTCAGCAACGTGGATGTAAGTAAAACACCGCACGAAAATAAAAGCAAGAAGATGAAGAAAAGTAGACCTAGAGATGGTCGCTGCTTGTGTGTTTTGAAAAGAGATTTTTGAGTTGTATTTACAGGAAAATTAACTTGCAAATCAAGTTAGGTTTAGGTTTTTCTTATAAAACGAGTTTTGTTTCTTGTAAAACAATTAAACACAAAAAAGGAATTTTTTCCATAAATAAAACTCTTAAATAAATTATTTATCAAGTTAAAAACTTGCAAAAAATAATTTCAAGTAGACACGGACTTGGTGCTTGGTACACGCGCATGGGCATGGGTCGAAACATGTATCAAAAAACTCTACCACGAACAAATTGATGAGGGCATAATCACAGGTTCAACAAGTAGTCCTTAACACATTAGTTCGCGAGTATACTTTAAAGTAATGCTGAACCCCAACGTGCGAAGATGTGTCCAGGATAAGACTGCCCGATATAACTTGTATTAGCATAATACAAGTTACCCACTCTTAAACTCAGCAACGGGGATGGAAGTAAAACGCCGCACGAAAATAAAAGCAAGAAGATGAAGAAAAGTAGACCAAGAGATGGTCGCTGCTTGTGTGTTTTGAAAAGAGATTTTCGAGTGGTATTTACAGGAAAATTAACTTGCAAATCAAGTTAGGTTTAGGTTTTTCTTATAAAACGAGTTTTGTTTCTTGTAAAACAATTAAACACAAAAAAGGAATTTTTTTCATAAATAAAACTCTTAAATTAATTATTTATCAAGTTAAAAACTTGCAAAAAATAATTTCAAGTAGACACGGACTTGGTGCTTGGTACACGCGCATGGGCATGGGTCGAAACATGTATCAAAAAACTCTACCACGAACAAATTGATTAGGGCAGAATCACAGGTTCAACAAGCTGTCCTTAACACATTAGTTCGCGAGTATACTCTAAAGTAATGATGAACCCCAACGTGCGAAGATGTGTCCAGGATAAGACTGCCCGATATAACTTGTATTAGCACAATACAAGTTACCCACTCTTAAACTCAGCAACGGGGATGGAAGTAAAACGCCGCACGAAAATAAAAGCAATAAGATGAAGAAAAGTAGACCTAGAGATGGTCGCTGCTTGTGTGTTTTGAAAAGAGATTTTCGAGTTGTATTTACAGGAAAATTAACTTGCAAATCAAGTTAGGTTTAGGTTTTTCTTATAAAACGAGTTTTGTTTCTTGTAAAACAATTAAACACAAAAAAGGAATTTTTTCCATAAATAAAACTCTTAAATAAACTTTTTATCAAATTAAAAACTTGCAAAAAATAATTTCAAGTAGACACGGACTTGGTGCTTGGTACACGCGCATGGGCATGGGTTGAAACATGTATCAAACAACTCTATCATGAACAAATTGATGAGGGCAGAATCACAGGTTCAACAAGCTGTCCTTAACACATTAGTTCGCGGGTATACTCTAAAGTAATGCTAAACCCCAACGTGCGAAGATGTGTCCAGTAAAAGACTGCCCGATATAACTTGTATTAGCACAATACAAGTTAGCCACTCTTAAACTCAGCAACGGAGATGGAAGTAAAACGCCGCACGAAAATGAAAGCAAGAAGATGAAAAAAAGTAGACCTAGAGATGGTCGCTGCTTGTGTGTTTTGAAAAGAGATTTTCGAGTTGTATTTACAGGAAAATTAACTTGCAAATCAAGTTAGGTTTAGGTTTTTCTTATAAAACGAGTTTTGTTTCTTGTAAAACAATTAAACACAAAAAAGGAATTTTTTTCCATAAATAAAACTCTTAAATAAATTATTTATCAAGTTAAAAACTTGCAAAAAATAATTTCAAGTAGACACGGACTTGGTGCTTGGTACACGCGCATGGGCATGGGTCGAAACATGTATCAAAAAACTCTACCACGAACAAATTGATGAGGGCAGAATCACAGGTTCAACAAGCTGTCCTTAACACATTAGTTCGCGAGTATACTCTAAAGTAATGCTGAACCCCAACGTGTGAAGATGTGTCCAGGATAAGACTGCCCGATATAACTTGTATTAGCACAATACAAGTTACCCACACTTAAACTCAGCAACAGGGATGGAAGTAAAACACCGCACGAAAATAAAAGCAAGAAGATGAAGAAAAGTAGACCTAGAGATGGTCGCTGCTTGTGTGCTTTGAAAAGAGATTTTCGAGTTGTATTTACAGGAAAATTAACTTGCAAATCAAGCTAGGTTTAGGTTTTTCTTATAAACTAGTTTTGTTTCTTGTAAAACAATTAAACACAAAAAAGGAATTTTTTCCATAAATAAAACTCTTAAATAAATTATTTATCAAGTTAAAAACATGCAAAAAATAATTTCAAGTAGACACGGACTTGGTGTTTGGTACACGCGCATGGGCATGGGTCGTAACATGTATCAAAAAACTCTATCACGAACAAATTGATGAGGGCAGAATCACAGGTTCAACAAGTTGTCCTTAACACATTAGTTCGCGAGTATACTCTAAAGTAATGCTGAACCCCAACGTGCGAAGATGTGTCCAGGATAAGACTGCCCGATATAACTTGTATTAGCACAATACAAGTTACCCACTCTTAAACTCAGCAACGGGGATGGAAGTAAAACGCCGCACGAAAATAAAAGCAAGAAGATGAAGAAAAGTAGACCTAGAGATGGTCGCTGCTTGTGTGTTTTGAAAAGAGATTTTCGAGTTGTATTTACAGGAAAATTAACTTGCAAATCAAGTTAGGTTTAGGTTTTTCTTATAAAACGAGTTTTGTTTCTTGTAAAACAATTAAACACAAAAAAGGAATTTTTCCCATAAATAAAACTCTTAAATAAATTATTTATCAAGTTAAAAACTTGCAAAAAATAATTTCAAGTAGACACGGACTTGGTGCTTGGTACACGCGCATGGGCATGGGTCGAAACATGTATCAAAAAACTCTACCACGAAAAAATTGATGAGGGAAGAATCACAGGTTCAACAAGCTGTCCTTAACACATTAGTTCCCGAGTATACTCTAAAGTAATGCTGAACCCCAACGTGCGAAGATGTGTCCAGGATAAGACTGCCCGATATAACTTGTATTAGCACAATACAAGTTACCCACTCTTAAACTCAGCAACGGGGATGGAAGTAAAACGCCGCACGAAAATAAAAGCAAGAAGATGAAGAAAAGTAGACCTAGAGATGGTCGCTGCTTGTGTGTTTTGAAAAGAGATTTTCGAGTTGTATTTACAGGAAAATTAACTTGCAAATCAAGTTAGGTTTAGGTTTTTCTTATAAAACGAGTTTTGTTTCTTGTAAAACAATTAAACACAAAAAAGGAATTTTTTTCCATAAATAAAACTCTCAAATAAATTATTTATCAAGTTAAAAACTTGCAAAAAATAATTTCAAGTAGACACGGACTTGGTGCTTGGTACACGCGCATGGGCATGGGTTGAAACATGTATCAAAAAACTCTACCACGAACAAATTGATGAGGGCAGAATCACAGGTTCAACAAGCTGTCCTTAACACATTAGTTCGCGAGTATACTCTAAAGTAATGCTGAACCCCAACGTGCGAAGATGTGTCCAGGATAAGACTGCCCGATATAACTTGTATTAGCACAATACAAGTTACCCACTCTTAAACTCAACAACAGGGATGGAAGTAAAACACCGCACGAAAATAAAAGCAAGAAGATGAAGAAAAGTAGACCTAGAGATGGTCGCTGCTTGTGTGTTTTGAAAAGAGATTTTCGAGTTGTATTTACAGGAAAATTAACTTGCAAATCAAGTTAGGTTTAGGTTTTTCTTATAAAACGAGTTTTGTTTCTTGTAAAACAATTAAACACAAAAAAGGAATTTTTTCCATAAATAAAACTCTTAAATAAATTATTTATCAAGTTAAAAACTTGCAAAAAATAATTTCAAGTAGACACGGACTTGGTGCTTGGTACACGCGCATGGGCATGGGTCGAAACATGTATCAAAAAACTCTACCACGAACAAATTGATGAGGGAAGAATCACAGGTTCAACAAGCTGTCCTTAACACATTAGTTCGCGAGTATACTCTAAAGTAATGCTGAACCCCAACGTGCGAAGATGTGTCCAGGATAAGACTGCCCGATATAACTTGTATTAGCACAATACAAGTTACCCACTCTTAAACTCAGCATCGGGGATGGAAGTAAAACGCCGCACGAAAATAAAAGCAAGAAGATGAAGAAAAGTAGACCTAGAGATGGTCGCTGCTTGTGTGCTTTGAAAACAGATTTTCGAGTTGTATTTACAGGAAAATTAACTTGCAAATCAAGTTAGGTTTACGTTTTTCTTATAAAACGAGTTTTGTTTCTTGTAAAACAATTAAACACAAAAAATGAATTTTTTCCATAAATAAAACTCTTAAATAAATTATTTATCAAGTTAAAAACTTGCAAAAAATAATTTCAAGTAGACACGGACTTGGTGCTTGGTACACGCACATGGGCATGGGTCGAAACATGTATCAAAAAACTCTACCACGAACAAATTGATGAGGGCAGAATCACAGGTTCAACAAGTTGTCCTTAACACATTAGTTCGCGAGTATAATCTAAAGTAATGCTAAACCCCAACGTGCGAAGATGTGTCCAGTATAAGACTGCCCGATATAACTTGTATTAGCACAATACAAGTTACCCACTCTTAAACTCAGCAACGGGGATGGAAGTAAAACGCCGCACGAAAATAAAAGCAATAAGATGAAGAAAAGTAGACCTAGAGATGGTCGCTGCTTGTGTGTTTTGAAAAGAGATTTTCGAGTTGTATTTACAGGAAAATTAACTTGCAAATCAAGTTAGGTTTAGGTTTTTCTTATAAAACGAGTTTTGTTTCTTGTAAAACAATTAAACACAAAAAAGGAATTTTTTCCATAAATAAAACTCTTAAATAAATTATTTATCAAGTTAAAAACTTGCAAAAAATAATTTCAAGTAGACAGGGACTTGGTGCTTGGTACACGCGCATGGGCATGGGTCGAAACATGTATCAAACAACTCTACCACGAACAAATTGATGAGGGCAGAATCATAGGTTCAACAAGCTGTCCTTAATACATTAGTTCGCGAGTATACTCTAAAGTAATGCTAAACCCCAACGTGCGAAGATGTGTCCAGGATAAGACTGCCCGATATAACTTTTATTAGCACAATACAGGTTACCCACTCTTAAACTCAGCAACGGGGATGGAAGTAAAACGCTGCACGAAAATAAAAGCAAGAAGATGAAGAAAAGTAGACCTAGCGATGGTCGCTGCTTGTGTGTTTTGAAAAGAGATTTTCGAGTTGTATTTACAGGAAAATTAACTTGCAAATCAAGTTAGGTTTAGGATTTTCTTATAAAACGAGTTTTGTTTCTTGTAAAACAATTAAACACAAAAAAGGAATTTTTTCCATAAATAAAACTCTTAAATAAATTATTTATCAAGTTAAAAACTTGCAAAAAATAATTTCAAGTAGACACGGACTTGGTGCTTGGTACACGCGCATGGGCATGGGTCGAAACATGTATCAAACAACTCTACCACGAACAAATTGATGAGGGAAGAATCACAGGTTCAACAAGCTTCCCTTAACACATTAGTTCGCGAGTATACTCTAAAGTAATGCTAAACCCCAACGTGCGAAGATGTTTCCATGCTAAGACTGCCCGATATAACTTGTATTAGCACAATACAAGTTACCCACTCTTAAACTCAGCAACGGGGATGGAAGTAAAACGCCACACGAAAATAAAAGCAAGAAGATGAAGAAAAGTAGACCTAGATATGGTCACTGCTTGAGTGTTTTGAAAAGAGATTTTCGAGTTGTATTTACAGAAAAATTAACTTGCAAATCAAGTTAGGTTTAGGTTTTTCTTATAAAACGAGTTTTGTTTCTTGTAAAACAATTAAACACAAAAAAGGAATTTTTTCCATAAATAAAACTCTTAAATAAATTATTTATCAAGTTAAAAACTTGCAAAAAATAATTTCAAGTATACACGGACTTGGTGCTTGGTACACGCGCATGGGCATGGGTCGAAACATGTATCAAACAACTCTACCACGAACAAATTGATGAGGGAAGAATCACAGGTTCAAAAAGCTGCCCTTAACACATTAGTTCGCGAGTATACTCTAAAGTAATGCTAAACCCCAACGTGCGAAGATGTGTCCAGGATAAGACTGCCCGATATAACTTGTATTAGCACAATACAAGTTACCCACTCTTAAACTCAGCAACGGGGATGGAAGTAAAACGCCGCACAAAAATAAAAGCTAGAAGATGAAGAAAAGTAGACCTAGAGATGGTCGCTGCTTGTGTGTTTTGAAAAGAGATTTTCGAGTTGTATTTACAGGAAAATTAACTTGCAAATCAAGTTAGGTTTAGGTTTTTCTTATAAAACGAGTTTTGTTTCTTGTAAAACAATTAAACACAAAAAAGGAATTTTTTCCATAAATAAAACTCTTAAATAAATTATTTATCAAGTTAAAAACTTGGAAAAAAATAATTTCAAGTAGACACGGACTTGGTGCTTGGTACACGCGCATGGGCATGGGTCGAAACATGTATCAAACAACTCTACCATGAACAAATTGATGAGGGAAGAATCACAGGTTCAACAAGCTGCCCTTAACACATTAGTTCGCGAGTATACGTAAAGTAATGCTAAACCCCAACGTGCGAAGATGTGTCCAGGATAAGACTGCCCGATATAACTTGTATTAACACAATAAAAGTTACCCACTCTTAAACTCAGCAACGGGGATGGAAGTAAAACGCCGCACGAAAATAAAAGCAAGAAGATGAAGAAAAGTAGACCTAGAGATGGTCGCTGCTTGTGTGTTTTGAAAAGAGATTTTCGAGTTGTATTTACAGGAAAATTAACTTGCAAATCAAGTTAGGTTTAGGTTTTTCTTATAAAACGAGTTTTGTTTCTTGTAAAACAATTAAACACAAAAAAGGAATTTTTTCCATAAATAAAACTCTTAAATAAATTATTTATCAAGTTAAAAACTTGCAAAAAATAATTTCAAGTAGACACGGACTTGGTGCTTGGTACACGCGCATGGGCATGGGTCGAAACATGTATCAAAAAACTCTACCACGAACAAATTGATGAGGGAAGAATCACAGGTTCAACAAGCTGTCCTTAACACATTAGTTCGCGAGTATACTCTAAAGTAATGCTGAACCCCAACGTGCGAAGATGTGTCCAGGATAAGACTGCCCGATATAACTTGTATTAGCACAATACAAGTTACCCACTCTTAAACTCAGCATCGGGGATGGAAGTAAAACGCCGCACGAAAATAAAAGCAAGAAGATGAAGAAAAGTAGACCTAGAGATGGTCGCTGCTTGTGTGCTTTGAAAACAGATTTTCGAGTTGTATTTACAGGAAAATTAACTTGCAAATCAAGTTAGGTTTACGTTTTTCTTATAAAACGAGTTTTGTTTCTTGTAAAACAATTAAACACAAAAAATGAATTTTTTCCATAAATAAAACTCTTAAATAAATTATTTATCAAGTTAAAAACTTGCAAAAAATAATTTCAAGTAGACACGGACTTGGTGCTTGGTACACGCACATGGGCATGGGTCGAAACATGTATCAAAAAACTCTACCACGAACAAATTGATGAGGGCAGAATCACAGGTTCAACAAGTTGTCCTTAACACATTAGTTCGCGAGTATAATCTAAAGTAATGCTAAACCCCAACGTGCGAAGATGTGTCCAGTATAAGACTGCCCGATATAACTTGTATTAGCACAATACAAGTTACCCACTCTTAAACTCAGCAACGGGGATGGAAGTAAAACGCCGCACGAAAATAAAAGCAAGAAGATGAAGAAAAGTAGACCTAGAGATGGTCGCTGCTTGTGTGTTTTGAAAAGAGATTTTCGAGTTGTATTTACAGGAAAATTAACTTGCAAATCAAGTTAGGTTTAGGTTTTTCTTATAAAACGAGTTTTGTTTCTTGTAAAACAATTAAACACAAAAAAGGAATTTTTTCCATAAATAAAACTCTTAAATAAATTATTTATCAATTTAAAAACTTGCAAAAATGATTTCAAGTAGACACGGACTTGGTGCTTGGTACACGCGCATGGGCATGGGCGAAACATGTATCAAAAAACTCTACCACGAACAAATTGATGAGGTCAGAATCACAGGTTCAACAAGCTGTCCTTAACACATTAGTTCGCGAGTATACTCTAAAGTAATGCTGAACCCCAACGTGCGAAGATGTGTCCAGGATAAGACTGCCCGATATAACTTGTATTAGCACAATACAAGTTACGCACTCTTAAACTCAGCAACGGGGATGGAAGTAAAACGCCGCACGAAAATAAAAGCAAGAAGATGAAGAAAAGTAGACCTAGAGATGGTCGATTCTTGTGTGTTTTGAAAAGAGATTTTCGAGTTGTATTTACAGGAAAATTAACTTGCAAATCAAGCTAGGTTTAGGTTTTTCTTATAAACTAGTTTTGTTTCTTGTAAAACAATTAAACACAAAAAAGGAATTTTTTCCATAAATAAAACTCTTAAATAAATTATTTATCAAGTTAAAAACTTGCAAAAAATAATTTCAAGTAGACACGGACTTGGTGTTTGGTACACGCGCATGGGCATGGGTCGAAACATGTATCAAAAAACTCTATCACGAACAAATTGATGAGGGCAGAATCACAGGTTCAACAAGTTGTCCTTAACACATTAGTTCGCGAGTATACTCTAAAGTAATGCTGAACCCCAACGTGCGAAGATGTGTCCAGGATAAGACTGCCCGATATAACTTGTATTAGCACAATACAAGTTACCCACTCTTAAACTCAGCAACGGGGATGGAAGTAAAACGCCGCACGAAAATAAAAGCAAGAAGATGAAGAAAAGTAGACCTAGAGATGGTCGCTGCTTGTGTGTTTTGAAAAGAGATTTTCGAGTTGTATTTACAGGAAAATTAACTTGCAAATCAAGTTAGGTTTAGGTTTTTCTTATAAAACGAGTTTGTTTCTTGTAAAACAATTAAACACAAAAAAGGAATTTTTTCCATAAATAAAACTCTTAAATAAATTATTTATCAAGTTAAAAACTTGCAAAAAATAATTTCAAGTAGACACGGACTTGGTGCTTGGTACACGCGCATGGGCATGGGTCGAAACATGTATCAAAAAACTCTACCACGAACAAATTGATGAGGGAAGAATCACAGGTTCAACAAGTTGTCCTTAACACATTAGTTCGCGAGTATACTCTAAAGTAATGCTGAACCCCAACGTGCGAAGATGTGTCCAGGATAAGACTGCCCGATATAACTTGTATTAGCACAATACAAGTTACCCACTCTTAAACTCAGCAACGGGGATGGAAGTAAAACGCCGCACGAAAATAAAAGCAAGAAGATGAAGAAAAGTAGACCTAGAGATGGTCGCTGCTTGTGTGCTTTGAAAACAGATTTTCGAGTTGTATTTACAGGAAAA
This sequence comes from Papaver somniferum, assembly GCF_003573695.1. Classification (NCBI taxonomy): domain Eukaryota; kingdom Viridiplantae; phylum Streptophyta; class Magnoliopsida; order Ranunculales; family Papaveraceae; genus Papaver; species Papaver somniferum. Next base: position 102,436,141 of record NC_039366.1, read on the forward strand.
TTAACTTGCAAATCAAGTTAGGTTTAGGTTTTTCTTATAAAACGAGTTTTGTTTCTTGTAAAACAATTAAACACAAAAAATGAATTTTTTCCATAAATAAAACTCTTAAATAAATTATTTATCAAGTTAAAAAACTTGCAAAAAATAATTTCAAGTAGACACGGACTTGGTGCTTGGTACACGCACATGGGCATGGGTCGAAACATGTATCAAAAAACTCTACCACGAACAAATTGATGAGGGCAGAATCACAGGTTCAACAAGTTGTCCTTAACACATTAGTTCGCGAGTATAATCTAAAGTAATGCTAAACCCCAACGTGCGAAGATGTGTCCAGTATAAGACTGCCCGATATAACTTGTATTAGCACAATACAAGTTACCCACTCTTAAACTCAGCAACGAGGATGGAAGTAAAACGCCGCACGAAAATAAAAGCAAGAAGATGAAGAAAAGTAGACCTAGAGATGGTCGCTGCTTGTGTGTTTTGAAAAGAGATTTTCGAGTTGTATTTACAGGAAAATTAACTTGCAAATCAAGTTAGGTTTAGGTTTTTCTTATAAAACGAGTTTTGTTTCTTGTAAAACAATTAAACACAAAAAAGGAATTTTTTCCATAAATAAAACTCTTAAATAAATTATTTATCAAGTTAAAAACTTGCAAAAAATGACTTCAAGTAGACACGGTCTTGGTGCTTGGTACACGCGCATGGGCATGGGCGAAACATGTATCAAAAAACTCTACCACGAACAAATTGATGAGGGCAGAATCACAGGTTCAACAAGCTGTCCTTAACACATTAGTTCGCGAGTATACTCTAAAGTAATGCTGAACCCCAACGTGCGAAGATGTGTCCAGGATAAGACTGCCCGATATAACTTGTATTAGCACAATACAAGTTACCCACTCTTAAACTCAGCAACGGGGATGGAAGTAAAACGCCGCACGAAAATAAAAGCAAGAAGATGAAGAAAAGTAGACCTAGAGATGGTCGCTGCTTGTGTGTTTTGAAAAGAGATTTTCGAGTTGTATTTACAGGAAAATTAACTTGCAAATCAAGTTAGGTTTAGGTTTTTCTTATAAAACGAGTTTTGTTTCTTGTAAAACAATTAAACACAAAAAAGGAATTTTTTCCATAAATAAAACTCTTAAATAAATTATTTATCAAGTTAAAAACTTGCAAAAATGATTTCAAGTAGACACGGACTTGGTGCTTGGTACACGCGCATGGGCATGGGCGAAACATGTATCAAAAAACTCTACCACGAACAAATTGATGAGGTCAGAATCACAGGTTCAACAAGCTGTCCTTAACACATTAGTTCGCGAGTATACTCTAAAGTAATTTTGAACCCCAACGTGCGAAGATGTGTCCAGGATAAGACTGCCCGATATAACTTGTATTAGCACAATACAAGTTACCCACTCTTAAACTCAGCAACGGGGATGGAAGTAAAACGCCGCACGAAAATAAAAGCAAGAAGATGAAGAAAAGTAGACCTAGAGATGGTCGCTGCTTGTGTGTTTTGAAAAGAGATTTTCGAGTTGTATTTACAGGAAAATTAACTTGCAAATCAAGTTAGGTTTAGGTTTTTCTTATAAAACGAGTTTTGTTTCTTGTAAAACAATTAAACACAAAAAAGGAATTTTTTCCATAAATAAAACTCTTAAATAAATTATTTATCAAGTTAAAAACTTGCAAAAATGATTTCAAGTAGACACGGACTTGGTGCTTGGTACACGCGCATGGGCATGGGCGAAACATGTATCAAAAAACTCTACCACGAACAAATTGATGAGGTCAGAATCACAGGTTCAACAAGCTGTCCTTAACACATTAGTTCGCGAGTATACTCTAAAGTAATGTTGAACCCCAACGTGCGAAGATGTGTCCAGGATAAGACTGCCCGATATAACTTGTATTGGCACAATACAAGTTACCCACTCTTAAACTCAGCAACGGGGATGGAAGTAAAACGCCGCACGAAAATAAAAGCAAGAAGATGAAGAAAAGTAGACCTAGAGATGGTCGCTGCTTGTGTGTTTTGAAAAGAGATTTTCGAGTTGTATTTACAGGAAAATTAACTTGCAAATCAAGCTAGGTTTAGGTTTTTCTTATAAACTAGTTTTGTTTCTTGTAAAACAATTAAACACAAAAAAGGAATTTTTTCCATAAATAAAACTCTTAAATAAATTATTTATCAAGTTAAAAACTTGCAAAAAATAATTTCAAGTAGACACGGACTTGGTGTTTGGTACACGCGCATGGGCATGGGTCGAAACATGTATCAAAAAACTCTATCACGAACAAATTGATGAGGGCAGAATCACAGGTTCAACAAGTTGTCCTTAACACATAAATTCGCGAGTATACTCTAAAGTAATGCTGAACCCCAACGTGCGAAGATGTGTCCAGGATAAGACTGCCCGATATAACTTGTATTAGCACAATACAAGTTACCCACTCTTAAACTCAGCAACGGGGATGGAAGTAAAACGCCGCACGAAAATAAAAGCAAGAAGATGAAGAAAAGTAGACCTAGAGATGGTCGCTGCTTGTGTGTTTTGAAAAGAGATTTTCGAGTTGTATTTACAGGAAAATTAACTTTCAAATCAAGTTAGGTTTAGGTTTTTCTTATAAAACGAGTTTTGTTTCTTGTAAAACAATTAAACACAAAAAAGGAATTTTTTCCATAAATAAAACTCTTAAATAAATTATTTATCAAGTTAAAAACTTGCAAAAAATAATTTCAAGTAGACACGGACTTGGTGCTTGGTACACGCACATGGGCATGGGTCGAAACATGTATCAAAAAACTCTACCACGAACAAATTGATGAGGGCAGAATCACAGGTTCAACAAGTTGTCCTTAACACATTAGTTCGCGAGTATAATCTAAAGTAATGCTAAACCCCAACGTGCGAAGATGTGTCCAGTATAAGACTGCTCGATATAACTTGTATTAGCACAATACAAGTTACCCACTCTTAAACTCAGCAACGGGGATGGAAGTAAAACGCCGCACGAAAATAAAAGCAAGAAGATGAAGAAAAGTAGACCTAGAGATGGTCGCTGCTTGTGTGTTTTGAAAAGAGATTTTCGAGTTGTATTTACAGGAAAATTAACTTGCAAATCAAGTTAGGTTTAGGTTTTTCTTATAAAACGAGTTTTGTTTCTTGTAAAACAATTAAACACAAAAAAGGAATTTTTTCCATAAATAAAACTCTTAAATAAATTATTTATCAAGTTAAAACTTGCAAAAATGATTTCAAGTAGACACGGACTTGGTGCTTGGTACACGCGCATGGGCATGGGCGAAACATGTATCAAAAAACTCTACCACGAACAAATTGATGAGGTCAGAATCACAGGTTCAACAAGCTGTCCTTAACACATTAGTTCGCGAGTATACTCTAAAGTAATGTTGAACCCCAACGTGCGAAGATGTGTCCAGGATAAGACTGCCCGATATAACTTGTATTAGCACAATACAAATTACGCACTCTTAAACTCAGCAACGGGGATGGAAGTAAAACGCCGCACGAAAATAAAAGAAAGAAGATGAAGAAAAGTAGACCTAGAGATGGTCGATTCTTGTGTGTTTTGAAAAGAGATTTTCGAGTTGTATTTACTGGAAAATTAACTTGCAAATCAAGCTAGGTTTAGGTTTTTCTTATAAACTAGTTTTGTTTCTTGTAAAACAATTAAACACAAAAAAGGAATTTTTTCCATAAATAAAACTCTTAAATAAATTATTTATCAAGTTAAAAACTTGCAAAAAATAATTTCAAGTAGACACGGACTTGGTGTTTGGTACACGCGCATGGGCATGGGTCGAAACATGTATCAAAAAACTCTATCACGAACAAATTGATGAGGGCAGAATCACAGGTTCAACAAGTTGTCCTTAACACATTAGTTCGCGAGTATACTCTAAAGTAATGCTGAACCCCAACGTGCGAAGATGTGTCCAGGATAAGACTGCCCGATATAACTTGTATTAGCACAATACAAGTTACCCACTCTTAAACTCAGCAACGGGGATGGAAGTAAAACGCCGCACGAAAATAAAAGCAAGAAGATGAAGAAAAGTAGACCTAGAGATGGTCGCTGCTTGTGTGTTTTGAAAAGAGATTTTCGAGTTGTATTTACAGGAAAATTAACTTGCAAATCAAGTTAGGTTTAGGTTTTTCTTATAAAACGAGTTTGTTTCTTGTAAAACAATTAAACACAAAAAAGGAATTTTTTCCATAAATAAAACTCTTAAATAAATTATTTATCAAGTTAAAAACTTGCAAAAAATAATTTCAAGTAGACACGGACTTGGTGCTTGGTACACGCGCATGGGCATGGGTCGAAACATGTATCAAAAAACTCTACCACGAACAAATTGATGAGGGAAGAATCACAGGTTCAACAAGTTGTCCTTAACACATTAGTTCGCGAGTATACTCTAAAGTAATGCTGAACCCCAACGTGCGAAGATGTGTCCAGGATAAGACTGCCCGATATAACTTGTATTAGCACAATACAAGTTACCCACTCTTAAACTCAGCAACGGGGATGGAAGTAAAACGCCGCACGAAAATAAAAGCAAGAAGATGAAGAAAAGTAGACCTAGAGATGGTCGCTGCTTGTGTGCTTTGAAAACAGATTTTCGAGTTGTATTTACAGGAAAATTAACTTGCAAATCAAGTTAGGTTTAGGTTTTTCTTATAAAACGAGTTTTGTTTCTTGTAAAACAATTAAACACAAAAAATGAATTTTTTCCATAAATAAAACTCTTAAATAAATTATTTATCAAGTTAAAAAACTTGCAAAAAATAATTTCAAGTAGACACGGACTTGGTGCTTGGTACACGCACATGGGCATGGGTCGAAACATGTATCAAAAAACTCTACCACGAACAAATTGATGAGGGCAGAATCACAGGTTCAACAAGTTGTCCTTAACACATTAGTTCGCGAGTATAATCTAAAGTAATGCTAAACCCCAACGTGCGAAGATGTGTCCAGTATAAGACTGCCCGATATAACTTGTATTAGCACAATACAAGTTACCCACTCTTAAACTCAGCAACGAGGATGGAAGTAAAACGCCGCACGAAAATAAAAGCAAGAAGATGAAGAAAAGTAGACCTAGAGATGGTCGCTGCTTGTGTGTTTTGAAAAGAGATTTTCGAGTTGTATTTACAGGAAAATTAACTTGCAAATCAAGTTAGGTTTAGGTTTTTCTTATAAAACGAGTTTTGTTTCTTGTAAAACAATTAAACACAAAAAAGGAATTTTTTCCATAAATAAAACTCTTAAATAAATTATTTATCAAGTTAAAAACTTGCAAAAAATGACTTCAAGTAGACACGGTCTTGGTGCTTGGTACACGCGCATGGGCATGGGCGAAACATGTATCAAAAAACTCTACCACGAACAAATTGATGAGGGCAGAATCACAGGTTCAACAAGCTGTCCTTAACACATTAGTTCGCGAGTATACTCTAAAGTAATGCTGAACCCCAACGTGCGAAGATGTGTCCAGGATAAGACTGCCCGATATAACTTGTATTAGCACAATACAAGTTACCCACTCTTAAACTCAGCAACGGGGATGGAAGTAAAACGCCGCACGAAAATAAAAGCAAGAAGATGAAGAAAAGTAGACCTAGAGATGGTCGCTGCTTGTGTGCTTTGAAAACAGATTTTCGAGTTGTATTTACAGGAAAATTAACTTGCAAATCAAGTTAGGTTTAGGTTTTTCTTATAAAACGAGTTTTGTTTCTTGTAAAACAATTAAACACAAAAAATGAATTTTTTCCATAAATAAAACTCTTAAATAAATTATTTATCAAGTTAAAAACTTGCAAAAAATAATTTCAAGTAGACACGGACTTGGTGCTTGGTACACGCACATGGGCATGGGTCGAAACATGTATCAAAAAACTCTACCACGAACAAATTGATGAGGGCAGAATCACAGGTTCAACAAGTTGTCCTTAACACATTAGTTCGCGAGTATAATCTAAAGTAATGCTAAACCCCAACGTGCGAAGATGTGTCCAGTATAAGACTGCCCGATATAACTTGTATTAGCACAATACAAGTTACCCACTCTTAAACTCAGCAACGGGGATGGAATTAAAACGCCGCACGAAAATAAAAGCAAGAAGATGAAGAAAAGTAGACCTAGAGATGGTCGCTGCTTGTGTGTTTTGAAAAGAGATTTTCGAGTTGTATTTACAGGAAAATTAACTTGCAAATCAAGTTAGGTTTAGGTTTTTCTTATAAAACGAGTTTTGTTTCTTGTAAAACAATTAAACACAAAAAAGGAATTTTTTCCATAAATAAAACTCTTAAATAAATTATTTATCAAGTTAAAAACTTGCAAAAATGATTTCAAGTAGACACGGACTTGGTGCTTGGTACACGCGCATGGGCATGGGCGAAACATGTATCAAAAAACTCTACCACGAACAAATTGATGAGGTCAGAATCACAGGTTCAACAAGCTGTCCTTAACACATTAGTTCGCGAGTATACTCTAAAGTAATTTTGAACCCCAACGTGCGAAGATGTGTCCAGGATAAGACTGCCCGATATAACTTGTATTAGCACAATACAAGTTACCCACTCTTAAACTCAGCAACGGGGATGGAAGTAAAACGCCGCACGAAAATAAAAGCAAGAAGATGAAGAAAAGTAGACCTAGAGATGGTCGCTGCTTGTGTGTTTTGAAAAGAGATTTTCGAGTTGTATTTACAGGAAAATTAACTTGCAAATCAAGTTAGGTTTAGGTTTTTCTTATAAAACGAGTTTTGTTTCTTGTAAAACAATTAAACACAAAAAAGGAATTTTTTCCATAAATAAAACTCTTAAATAAATTATTTATCAAGTTAAAAACTTGCAAAAATGATTTCAAGTAGACACGGACTTGGTGCTTGGTACACGCGCATGGGCATGGGCGAAACATGTATCAAAAAACTCTACCACGAACAAATTGATGAGGTCAGAATCACAGGTTCAACAAGCTGTCCTTAACACATTAGTTCGCGAGTATACTCTAAAGTAATGCTGAACCCCAACGTGCGAAGATGTGTCCAGGATAAGACTGCCCGATATAACTTGTATTAGCACAATACAAGTTACGCACTCTTAAACTCAGCAACGGGGATGGAAGTAAAACGCCGCACGAAAATAAAAGAAAGAAGATGAAGAAAAGTAGACCTAGAGATGGTCGATTCTTGTGTGTTTTGAAAAGAGATTTTCGAGTTGTATTTACTGGAAAATTAACTTGCAAATCAAGCTAGGTTTAGGTTTTTCTTATAAACTAGTTTTGTTTCTTGTAAAACAATTAAACACAAAAAAGGAATTTTTTCCATAAATAAAACTCTTAAATAAATTATTTATCAAGTTAAAAACTTGCAAAAAATAATTTCAAGTAGACACGGACTTGGTGCTTGGTACACGCGCATGGGCATGGGTTGAAACATGTATCAAACAACTATACCACGAACAAATTGATGAGGGCAGAATCACAGGTTCAACAAGTTGTCCTTAACACATTAGTTCGCGAGTATACTCTAAAGTAATGCTAAACCCCAACGTGCGAAGATGTTTCCAGGATAAGACTGCCCGATATAACTTGTATTAGCACAATACAAGTTACCCACTCTTAAACTCAGCAACGGGGATGGAAGTAAAACGCCGCACGAAAATAAAAGCAAGAAGATGAAGAAAAGTAGACCTAGAGATGGTCGCTGCTTGTGTGTTTTGAAAAGAGATTTTCGAGTTGTATTTACAGGAAAATTAACTTGCAAATCAAGTTAGGTTTAGGTTTTTCTTATAAAACGAGTTTTGTTTCTTGTAAAACAATTAAACACAAAAATGGAATTTTTTCCATAAATAAAACTCTTAAATAAATTTTTTATCAAATTAAAAACTTGCAAAAAATAATTTCAAGTAGACACGGACTTGGTGCTTGGTACACGCGCATGGGCATGGGTTGAAACATGTATCAAACAACTCTATCATGAACAAATTGATGAGGGCAGAATCACAGGTTCAACAAGCTGTCCTTAACGCATTAGTTCGCGGGTATACTCTAAAGTAATGCTAAACCCCAACGTGCGAAGATGTGTCCAGTAAAAGACTGCCCGATATAACTTGTATTAGCACAATACAAGTTAGCCACTCTTAAACTCAGCAACGGGGATGGAAGTAAAACGCCGCACGAAAATGAAAGCAAGAAGATGAAAAAAAGTAGACCTAGAGATGGTCGCTGCTTGTGTGTTTTGAAAAGCGATTTTCGAGTTGTATTTACAGGAAAATTAACTTGCAAATCAAGTTAGGTTTAGGTTTTTCTTATAAAACGAGTTTTGTTTCTTGTAAAACAATTAAACACAAAAAAGGAATTTTTTCCATAAATAAAACTCTTAAATAAATTATTTATCAAGTTAAAAACTTGCAAAAAATGATTTCAAGTAGACACGGACTTGGTGCTTGGTACACGCGCATGGGCATGGGCGAAACATGTATCAAAAAACTCTACCACGAACAAATTGATGAGGGCAGAATCACAGGTTCAACAAGCTGTCCTTAACACATTAGTTCGCGAGTATACTCTAAAGTAATGTTGAACCCCAACGTGCGAAGATGTGTCCAGGATAAGACTGCCCGATATAACTTGTATTAGCACAATACAAGTTACCCACTCTTAAACTCAGCAACGGGGATGGAAGTAAAACGCCGCACAAAAATAAAAGCAAGAAGATGAAGAAAAGTAGACCTAGAGATGGTCGCTGCTTGTGTGTTTTGAAAAGAGATTTTCGAGTTGTATTTACAGGAAAATTAACTTGCAAATCAAGTTAGGTTTAGGTTTTTCTTATAAAACGAGTTTTGTTTCTTGTAAAACAATTAAACACAAAAAAGGAATTTTTTTCCATAAATAAAACTCTCAAATAAATTATTTATCAAGTTAAAAACTTGCAAAAAATAATTTCAAGTAGACACGGACTTGGTGCTTGGTACACGCGCATGGGCATGGGTCGAAACATGTATCAAAAAACTCTACCACGAACAAATTGATGAGGGCAGAATCATAGGTTCAACAAGCTGTCCTTAACACATTAGTTCGCGAGTATACTCTAAAGTAATGCTGAACCCCAACGTGCGAAGATGTGTCCAGGATAAGACTGCCCGATATAACTTGTATTAGCACAATACAAGTTACCCACTCTTAAACTCAACAACAGGGATGGAAGTAAAACACCGCACGAAAATAAAAGCAAGAAGATGAAGAAAAGTAGACCTAGAGATGGTCGCTGCTTGTGTGCTTTGAAAAGAGATTTTCGAGTTGTATTTACAGGAAAATTAACTTGCAAATCAAGCTAGGTTTAGGTTTTTCTTATAAACTAGTTTTGTTTCTTGTAAAACAATTAAACACAAAAAAGGAATTTTTTCCATAAATAAAACTCTTAAATAAATTATTTATCAAGTTAAAAACTTGCAAAAAATAATTTCAAGTAGACATGGACTTGGTGTTTGGTACACGCACATGGGCATGGGTCGAAACATGTATCAAAAAACTCTACCACGAACAAATTGATGAGGGCAGAATCACAGGTTCAACAAGTTGTCCTTAACACATTAGTTCGCGAGTATAATCTAAAGTAATGCTAAACCCCAACGTGCGAAGATGTGTCCAGTATAAGACTGCCCGATATAACTTGTATTAGCACAATACAAGTTACCCACTCTTAAACTCAGCAACGGGGATGGAATTAAAACGCCGCACGAAAATAAAAGCAAGAAGATGAAGAAAAGTAGACCTAGAGATGGTCGCTGCTTGTGTGTTTTGAAAAGAGATTTTCGAGTTGTATTTACAGGAAAATTAACTTGCAAATCAAGTTAGGTTTAGGTTTTTCTTATAAAACGAGTTTTGTTTCTTGTAAAACAATTAAACACAAAAAAGGAATTTTTTCCATAAATAAAACTCTTAAATAAATTATTTATCAAGTTAAAAACTTGCAAAAATGATTTCAAGTAGACACGGACTTGGTGCTTGGTACACGCGCATGGGCATGGGGGAAACATGTATCAAAAAACTCTACCACGAACAAATTGATGAGGTCAGAATCACAGGTTCAACAAGCTGTCCTTAACACATTAGTTCGCGAGTATACTCTAAAGTAATGGTGAACCCCAACGTGCGAAGATGTGTCCAGGATAAGACTGCCCGATATAACTTGTATTAGCACAATACAAGTTACGCACTCTTAAACTCAGCAACGGGGATGGAAGTAAAACGCCGCACGAAAATAAAAGCAAGAAGATGAAGAAAAGTAGACCTAGAGATGGTCGATTCTTGTGTGTTTTGAAAAGAGATTTTCGAGTTGTATTTACAGGAAAATTAACTTGCAAATCAAGCTAGGTTTAGGTTTTTCTTATAAACTAGTTTTGTTTCTTGTAAAACAATTAAACACAAAAAAGGAATTTTTTCCATAAATAAAACTCTTAAATAAATTATTTATCAAGTTAAAAACTTGCAAAAAATAATTTCAAGTAAACACGGACTTGGTGTTTGGTACACGCGCATGGGCATGGGTCGAAACATGTATCAAAAAACTCTATCACGAACAAATTGATGAGGGCAGAATCACAGGTTCAACAAGTTGTCCTTAACACATAAATTCGCGAGTATACTCTAAAGTAATGCTGAACCCCAACGTGCGAAGATGTGTCCAGGATAAGACTGCCCGATATAACTTGTATTAGCACAATACAAGTTACCCACTCTTAAACTCAGCAACGGGGATGGAAGTAAAACGCCGCACGAAAATAAAAGCAAGAAGATGAAGAAAAGTAGACCTAGAGATGGTCGCTGCTTGTGTGTTTTGAAAAGAGATTTTCGAGTTGTATTTACAGGAAAATTAACTTGCAAATCAAGTTAGGTTTAGGTTTTTCTTATAAAACGAGTTTTGTTTCTTGTAAAACAATTAAACACAAAAAAGGAATTTTTTCCATAAATAAAACTCTTAAATAAATTATTTATCAAGTTAAAAACTTGCAAAAAATAATTTCAAGTAGACACGGACTTGGTGCTTGGTACACGCACATGGGCATGGGTCGAAACATGTATCAAAAAACTCTACCACGAACAAATTGATGAGGGCAGAATCACAGGTTCAACAAGTTGTCCTTAACACATTAGTTCGCGAGTATAATCTAAAGTAATGCTAAACCCCAACGTGCGAAGATGTTTCCAGTATAAGACTGCCCGATATAACTTGTATTAGCACAATACAAGTTACCCACTCTTAAACTCAGCAACGGGGATGGAAGTAAAACGCCGCACGAAAATAAAAGCAAGAAGATGAAGAAAAGTAGACCTAGAGATGGTCGCTGCTTGTGTGTTTTGAAAAGAGATTTTCGAGTTGTATTTACAGGAAAATTAACTTGCAAATCAAGTTAGGTTTAGGTTTTTCTTATAAAACGAGTTTTGTTTCTTGTAAAACAATTAAACACAAAAAAGGAATTTTTTCCATAAATAAAACTCTTAAATAAATTATTTATCAAGTTAAAAACTTGCAAAAATGATTTCAAGTAGACACGGACTTGGTGCTTGGTACACGCGCATGGGCATGGGGGAAACATGTATCAAAAAACTCTACCACGAACAAATTGATGAGGTCAGAATCACAGGTTCAACAAGCTGTCCTTAACACATTAGTTCGCGAGTATACTCTAAAGTAATGCTGAACCCCAACGTGCGAAGATGTGTCCAGGATAAGACTGCCCGATATAACTTGTATTAGCACAATACAAGTTACCCACTCTTAAACTCAGCAACGGGGATGGAAGTAAAACGCCGCACGAAAATAAAAGCAAGAAGATGAAGAAAAGTAGACCTAGAGATGGTCGCTGCTTGTGTGCTTTGAAAACAGATTTTCGAGTTGTATTTACAGGAAAATTAACTTGCAAATCAAGTTAGGTTTAGGTTTTTCTTATAAAACGAGTTTTGTTTCTTGTAAAACAATTAAACACAAAAAATGAATTTTTTCCATAAATAAAACTCTTAAATAAATTATTTATCAAGTTAAAAAACTTGCAAAAAATAATTTCAAGTAGACACGGACTTGGTGCTTGGTACACGCACATGGGCATGGGTCGAAACATGTATCAAAAAACTCTACCACGAACAAATTGATGAGGGCAGAATCACAGGTTCAACAAGTTGTCCTTAACACATTAGTTCGCGAGTATAATCTAAAGTAATGCTAAACCCCAACGTGCGAAGATGTGTCCAGTATAAGACTGCCCGATATAACTTGTATTAGCACAATACAAGTTACCCACTCTTAAACTCAGCAACGAGGATGGAAGTAAAACGCCGCACGAAAATAAAAGCAAGAAGATGAAGAAAAGTAGACCTAGAGATGGTCGCTGCTTGTGTGTTTTGAAAAGAGATTTTCGAGTTGTATTTACAGGAAAATTAACTTGCAAATCAAGTTAGGTTTAGGTTTTTCTTATAAAACGAGTTTTGTTTCTTGTAAAACAATTAAACACAAAAAAGGAATTTTTTCCATAAATAAAACTCTTAAATAAATTATTTATCAAGTTAAAAACTTGCAAAAAATGACTTCAAGTAGACACGGACTTGGTGCTTGGTACACGCGCATGGGCATGGGCGAAACATGTATCAAAAAACTCTACCACGAACAAATTGATGAGGGCAGAATCACAGGTTCAACAAGCTGTCCTTAACACATTAGTTCGCGAGTATACTCTAAAGTAATGCTGAACCCCAACGTGCGAAGATGTGTCCAGGATAAGACTGCCCGATATAACTTGTATTAGCACAATACAAGTTACGCACTCTTAAACTCAGCAACGGGGATGGAAGTAAAACGCCGCACGAAAATAAAAGCAAGAAGATGAAGAAAAGTAGACCTAGAGATGGTCGATTCTTGTGTGTTTTGAAAAGAGATTTTCGATTTGTATTTACAGGAAAATTAACTTGCAAATCAAGCTAGGTTTAGGTTTTTCTTATAAACTAGTTTTGTTTCTTGTAAAACAATTAAACACAAAAAAGGAATTTTTTCCATAAATAAAACTCTTAAATAAATTATTTATCAAGTTAAAAACTTGCAAAAAATAATTTCAAGTAGACACGGACTTGGTGCTTGGTACACGCGCATGGGCATGGGTCGAAACATGTATCAAAAAACTGTACCACGAACAAATTGATGAGGGAAGAATCACAGGTTCAACAAGCTGTCCTTAACACATTAGTTCGCGAGTATACTCTAAAGTAATGCTGAACCCCAACGTGCGAAGATGTGTCCAGGATAAGACTGCCCGATATAACTTGTATTAGCACAATACAAGTTACCCACTCTTAAACTCAGCAACAGGGATGGAAGTAAAACACCGCACGAAAATAAAAGCAAGAAGATGAAGAAAAGTAGACCTAGAGATGGTCGCTGCTTGTGTGCTTTGAAAAGAGATTTTCGAGTTGTATTTACAGGAAAATTAACTTGCAAATCAAGCTAGGTTTAGGTTTTTCTTATAAATTAGTTTTGTTTCTTGTAAAACAATTAAACACAAAAAAGGAATTTTTTCCATAAATAAAACTCTTAAATAAATTATTTATCAAGTTAAAAACTTGCAAAAAATAATTTCAAGTAGACACGGACTTGGTGTTTGGTACACGCGCATGGGCATGGGTCGAAACATGTATCAAAAAACTCTATCACGAACAAATTGATGAGGGCAGAATCACAGGTTCAACAAGTTGTCCTTAACACATTAGTTCGCGAGTATACTCTAAAGTAATGTTGAACCCCAACGTGCGAAGATGTGTCCAGGATACCGATATAACTTGTATTAGCACAATACAAGTTACCCACTCTTAAACTCAGCAACGGGGATGGAAGTAAAACGCCGCACGAAAATAAAAGCAAGAAGATGAAGAAAAGTAGACCTAGAGATGGTCGCTGCTTGTGTGTTTTGAAAAGAGATTTTCGAGTTGTATTTACAGGAAAATTAACTTGCAAATCAAGTTAGGTTTAGGTTTTTCTTATAAAACGAGTTTTGTTTCTTGTAAAACAATTAAACACAAAAAAGGAATTTTTTCCATAAATAAAACTCTTAAATAAATTATTTATCAAGTTAAAAACTTGCAAAAATGATTTCAAGTAGACACGGACTTGGTGCTTGGTACACGCGCATGGGCATGGGCGAAACATGTATCAAAAAACTCTACCACGAACAAATTGATGAGGTCAGAATCACAGGTTCAACAAGCTGTCCTTAACACATTAGTTCGCGAGTATACTCTAAAGTAATGTTGAACCCCAACGTGCGAAGATGTGTCCAGGATAAGACTGCCCGATATAACTTGTATTAGCACAATACAAGTTACGCACTCTTAAACTCAGCAACGGGGATGGAACTAAAACGCCGCACGAAAATAAAAGCAAGAAGATGAAGAAAAGTAGACCTAGAGATGGTCGATTCTTGTGTGTTTTGAAAAGAGATTTTCGAGTTGTATTTACAGGAAAATTAACTTGCAAATCAAGCTAGGTTTAGGTTTTTCTTATAAACTAGTTTTGTTTCTTGTAAAACAATTAAACACAAAAAAGGAATTTTTTCCATAAATAAAACTCTTAAATAAATTATTTATCAAGTTAAAAACTTGCAAAAAATAATTTCAAGTAGACACGGACTTGGTGTTTGGTACACGCGCATGGGCATGGGTCGAAACATGTATCAAAAAACTCTATCACGAACAAATTGATGAGGGCAGAATCACAGGTTCAACAAGTTGTCCTTAACACATTAGTTCGCGAGTATACTCTAAAGTAATGCTGAACCCCAACGTGCGAAGATGTGTCCAGGATAAGACTGCCCGATATAACTTGTATTAGCACAATACAAGTTACCCACTCTTAAACTCAGCAACGGGGATGGAAGTAAAACGCCGCACGAAAATAAAAGCAAGAAGATGAAGAAAAGTAGACCTAGAGATGGTCGCTGCTTGTGTGTTTTGAAATGAGATTTTCGAGTTGTATTTATAGGAAAATTAACTTGCAAATCAAGTTAGGTTTAGGTTTTTTCTTATAAAACGAGTTTTGTTTCTTGTAAAAAGAATTAAACACAAAAAAGGAATTTTTTCAATAAATAAAACTCTTAAATAAATTATTTATCAAGTTAAAAACTTGCAAAAAATAATTTCAAGTAGACACAGACTTCGTGCTTGGTCCATGCGCATGGGCATGGGTCGAAACATGTGTCCATGATAAGACTGCCCGATATAAGTTGTATTAGCACAATACAAGTTACCCACTCTTAAACTCAGCAACGGGGATGGAAGTAAAACGCCGCACGAAAATAAAAGCAAGAAGATGAAGAAAAGTAGACCTAGAGATGGTCGCTGCTTGTGTGTTTTGAAAAGAGATTTTCGAGTTGTATTTACAGGAAAATTAACTTGCAAATCAAGTTAGGTTTAGGTTTTTCTTATAAAACGAGTTTTGTTTCTTGTAAAACAATTAAACACAAAAAAGGAATTTTTTCCATAAATAAAACTCTTAAATAAATTATTTATCAAGTTAAAAACTTGCAAAAAATAATTTCAAGTAGACACGGACTTGGTGCTTGGTACACGCACATGGGCATGGGTCGAAACATGTATCAAAAAACTCTACCACGAACAAATTGATGAGGTCAGAATCACAGGTTCAACAAGTTGTCCTTAACACATTAGTTCGCGAGTATAATCTAAAGTAATGCTAAACCCCAACGTGCGAAGATGTGTCCAGTATAAGACTGCCCGATATAACTTGTATTAGCACAATACAAGTTACCCACTCTTAAACTCAGCAACGGGGATGGAAGTAAAACGCCGCACGAAAATAAAAGCAAGAAGATGAAGAAAAGTAGACCTAGAGATGGTCGCTGCTTGTGTGTTTTGAAAAGAGATTTTCGAGTTGTATTTACAGGAAAATTAACTTGCAAATCAAGTTAGGTTTAGGTTTTTCTTATAAAACGAGTTTTGTTTCTTGTAAAACAATTAAACACAAAAAAGGAATTTTTTCCATAAATAAAACTCTTAAATAAATTATTTATCAAGTTAAAAACTTGCAAAAATGATTTCAAGTAGACACGGACTTGGTGTTTGGTACACGCGCATGGGCATGGGCGAAACATGTATCAAAAAACTCTACCACGAACAAATTGATGAGGTCAGAATCACAGGTTCAACAAGCTGTCCTTAACACATTAGTTCGCGAGTATACTCTAAAGTAATGTTGAACCCCAACGTGCGAAGATGTGTCCAGGATAAGACTGCCCGATATAACTTGTATTAGCACAATACAAGTTACGCACTCTTAAACTCAGCAACGGGGATGGAAGTAAAACGCCGCACGAAAATAAAAGCAAGAAGATGAAGAAAAGTAGACCTAGAGATGGTCGATTCTTGTGTGTTTTGAAAAGAGATTTTCGAGTTGTATTTACAGGAAAATTAACTTGCAAATCAAGCTAGGTTTAGGTTTTTCTTATAAACTAGTTTTGTTTCTTGTAAAACAATTAAACACAAAAAAGGAATTTTTTCCATAAATAAATCTCTTAAATAAATTATTTATCAAGTTAAAAACTTGCAAAAAATAATTTCAAGTAGACACGGACTTGGTGCTTGGTACACGCGCATGGGCATGGGTCGAAACATGTATCAAACAACTATACCACGAACAAATTGATGAGGGCAGAATCACAGGTTCAACAAGTTGTCCTTAACACATTAGTTCGCGAGTATACTCTAAAGTAATGCTAAACCCCAACGTGCGAAGATGTTTCCAGGATAAGACTGCCCGATATAACTTGTATTAGCACAATACAAGTTACCCACTCTTAAACTCAGCAACGGGGATGGAAGTAAAACGCCGCACGAAAATAAAAGCAAGAAGATGAAGAAAAGTAGACCTAGAGATGGTCGCTGCTTGTGTGTTTTGAAAAGAGATTTTCGAGTTGTATTTACAGGAAAATTAACTTGCAAATCAAGTTAGGTTTAGGTTTTTCTTATAAAACGAGTTTTGTTTCTTGTAAAACAATTAAACACAAAAAAGGAATTTTTTCCATAAATAAAACTCTTAAATAAATTATTTATCAAGTTAAAAACTTGCAAAAAATAATTTCAAGTAGACACGGACTTGGTGCTTGGTACACGCACATGGGCATGGGTCGAAACATGTATCAAAAAACTCTACCACGAACAAATTGATGAGGTCAGAATCACAGGTTCAACAAGTTGTCCTTAACACATTAGTTCGCGAGTATAATCTAAAGTAATGCTAAACCCCAACGTGCGAAGATGTGTCCAGTATAAGACTGCCCGATATAACTTGTATTAGCACAATACAAGTTACCCACTCTTAAACTCAGCAACGGGGATGGAAGTAAAACGCCGCACGAAAATAAAAGCAAGAAGATGAAGAAAAGTAGACCTAGAGATGGTCGCTGCTTGTGTGTTTTGAAAAGAGATTTTCGAGTTGTATTTACAGGAAAATTAACTTGCAAATCAAGTTAGGTTTAGGTTTTTCTTATAAAACGAGTTTTGTTTCTTGTAAAACAATTAAACACAAAAAAGGAATTTTTTCCATAAATAAAACTCTTAAATAAATTATTTATCAAGTTAAAAACTTGCAAAAATGATTTCAAGTAGACACGGACTTGGTGCTTGGTACACGCGCATGGGCATGGGCGAAACATGTATCAAAAAACTCTACCACGAACAAATTGATGAGGTCAGAATCACAGGTTCAACAAGCTGTCCTTAACACATTAGTTCGCGAGTATACTCTAAAGTAATGTTGAACCCCAACGTGCGAAGATGTGTCCAGGATAAGACTGCCCGATATAACTTGTATTAGCACAATACAAGTTACGCACTCTTAAACTCAGCAACGGGGATGGAACTAAAACGCCGCACGAAAATAAAAGCAAGAAGATGAAGAAAAGTAGACCTAGAGATGGTCGATTCTTGTGTGTTTTGAAAAGAGATTTTCGAGTTGTATTTACAGGAAAATTAACTTGCAAATCAAGCTAGGTTTAGGTTTTTCTTATAAACTAGTTTTGTTTCTTGTAAAACAATTAAACACAAAAAAGGAATTTTTTCCATAAATAAAACTCTTAAATAAATTATTTATCAAGTTAAAAACTTGCAAAAAATAATTTCAAGTAGACACGGACTTGGTGTTTGGTACACGCGCATGGGCATGGGTCGAAACATGTATCAAAAAACTCTATCACGAACAAATTGATGAGGGCAGAATCACAGGTTCAACAAGTTGTCCTTAACACATTAGTTCGCGAGTATACTCTAAAGTAATGCTGAACCCCAACGTGCGAAGATGTGTCCAGGATAAGACTGCCCGATATAACTTGTATTAGCACAATACAAGTTACCCACTCTTAAACTCAGCAACGGGGATGGAAGTAAAACGCCGCACGAAAATAAAAGCAAGAAGATGAAGAAAAGTAGACCTAGAGATGGTCGCTGCTTGTGTGTTTTGAAAAGAGATTTTCGAGTTGTATTTACAGGAAAATTAACTTGCAAATCAAGTTAGGTTTAGGTTTTTCTTATAAAACGAGTTTGTTTCTTGTAAAACAATTAAACACAAAAAAGGAATTTTTTCCATAAATAAAACTCTTAAATAAATTATTTATCAAGTTAAAAACTTGCAAAAAATAATTTCAAGTAGACACGGACTTGGTGCTTGGTACACGCGCATGGGCATGGGTCGAAACATGTATCAAAAAACTCTACCACGAACAAATTGATGAGGGAAGAATCACAGGTTCAACAAGCTGTCCTTAACACATTAGTTCGCGAGTATACTCTAAAGTAATGCTGAACCCCAACGTGCGAAGATGTGTCCAGGATAAGACTGCCCGATATAACTTGTATTAGCACAATACAAGTTACCCACTCTTAAACTCAGCAACGGGGATGGAAGTAAAACGCCGCACGAAAATAAAAGCAAGAAGATGAAGAAAAGTAGACCTAGAGATGGTCGCTGCTTGTGTGCTTTGAAAACAGATTTTCGAGTTGTATTTACAGGAAAATTAACTTGCAAATCAAGTTAGGTTTAGTTTTTTCTTATAAAACGAGTTTTGTTTCTTGTAAAACAATTAAACACAAAAAATGAATTTTTTCCATAAATAAAACTCTTAAATAAATTATTTATCAAGTTAAAAACTTGCAAAAAATAATTTCAAGTAGACACGGACTTGGTGCTTGGTACACGCACATGGGCATGGGTCGAAACATGTATCAAAAAACTCTACCACGAACAAATTGATGAGGGCAGAATCACAGGTTCAACAAGTTGTCCTTAACACATTAGTTCGCGAGTATAATCTAAAGTAATGCTAAACCCCAACGTGCGAAGATGTGTCCAGTATAAGACTGCCCGATATAACTTGTATTAGCACAATACAAGTTACCCACTCTTAAACTCAGCAACGGGGATGGAAGTAAAACGCCGCACGAAAATAAAAGCAAGAAGATGAAGAAAAGTAGACCTAGATATGGTCGCTGCTTGTGTGTTTTGAAAAGAGATTTTCGAGTTGTATTTACAGGAAAATTAACTTGCAAATCAAGTTAGGTTTAGGTTTTTCTTATAAAACGAGTTTTGTTTCTTGTAAAACAATTAAACACAAAAAAGGAATTTTTTCCATAAATAAAACTCTTAAATAAATTATTTATCAAGTTAAAAACTTGCAAAAAATAATTTCAAGTAGACATGGACTTGGTGCTTGGTACACGCGCATGGGCATGGGTCGAAACATGTATTTTTCGAGTTGTATTTATAGGAAAATTAACTTGCAAATCAAGTTAGGTTTAGGTTTTTTCTTATAAAACGAGTTTTGTTTCTTGTAAAACAATTAAACAATAAAAAAAGAATTTTTTCCATAAATAAAACTCTTAAATAAATTATTTATCAAGTTAAAAACTTGCAAAAAATAATTTCAAGTAGACACGGACTTGGTGCTTGGTACACGCGCATGGGCATGGGTCGAAACATGTGTCCAGGATAAGACTGCCCGATATAACTTGTATTAGCACAATACAAGTTACCCACTCTTAAACTCAGCAACGGGGAAGGAAGTAAAACGCCGCACGAAAATAAAATCAAGAAGATGAAGAAAAGTAGACCTAAAGATGGTCGCTGCTTGTGTGTTTTGAAAAGTGATTTTCGAGTTGTATTTATATGAAAATTAACTTGCAAATCAAGTTAGGTTTAGGTTTTTTCTTATAAAACGAGTTTTGTTTCTTGTAAAACAATTAAACACAAAAAATGAATTTTTTCCATAAATAAAACTCTTAAATAAATTATTTATCAAGTTAAAAACTTGCAAAAAATAATTTCAAGTAGACACGGACTTGGTGCTTGGTACACGCGCATGGGCATGGGTCGAAACATGTGTCCAGGATAAGACTTCCCGATATAACTTGTATTAGCACAATACAAGTTACCCACTATTAAACTCAGCAACGGGGATGGAAGTAAAACGCCGCACGAAAATAAAAGAAAGAAGATGAAGAAAAGTAAACCTCGAGATGGTCGCTGCTTGTGTGTTTTGAAAAGAGATTTTTGAGTTGTATTTATAGGAAAATTAACTTACAAATCAAGTTAGGTTTAGGTTTTTCTTATAAAACGAGTTTTGTTTCTTGTAAAACAATTAAACACAAAAAAGGAATTTTTTCCATAAATAAAACTCTTAAATAAATTATTTATCAAGTTAAAAACTTGCAAAAAATAATTTCAAGTAGACACGGACTTGGTGCTTGGTACACGCGCATGGGCATGGGTCGAAACATGTATCAAACAACTCTACCACGAACAAATTGATGAGGGAAGAATCACAGGTTCAACAAGCTTCCCTTAACACATTAGTTCGCGAGTATACTCTAAAGTAATGCTAAACCCCAACGTGCGAAGATGTTTCCATGCTAAGACTGCCCGATATAACTTGTATTAGCACAATACAAGTTACCCACTCTTAAACTCAGCAACGGGGATGGAAGTAAAACGCCACACGAAAATAAAAGCAAGAAGATGAAGAAAAGTAGACCTAGATATGGTCACTGCTTGAGTGTTTTGAAAAGAGATTTTCGAGTTGTATTTACAGAAAAATTAACTTGCAAATCAAGTTAGGTTTAGGTTTTTCTTATAAAACGAGTTTTGTTTCTTGTAAAACAATTAAACACAAAAAAGGAATTTTTTCCATAAATAAAACTCTTAAATAAATTATTTATCAAGTTAAAAACTTGCAAAAAATAATTTCAAGTATACACGGACTTGGTGCTTGGTACACGCGCATGGGCATGGGTCGAAACATGTATCAAACAACTCTACCACGAACAAATTGATGAGGGAAGAATCACAGGTTCAAAAAGCTGCCCTTAACACATTAGTTCGCGAGTATACTCTAAAGTAATGCTAAACCCCAACGTGCGAAGATGTGTCCAGGATAAGACTGCCCGATATAACTTGTATTAGCACAATACAAGTTACCCACTCTTAAACTCAGCAACGGGGATGGAAGTAAAACGCCGCACAAAAATAAAAGCTAGAAGATGAAGAAAAGTAGACCTAGAGATGGTCGCTGCTTGTGTGTTTTGAAAAGAGATTTTCGAGTTGTATTTACAGGAAAATTAACTTGCAAATCAAGTTAGGTTTAGGTTTTTCTTATAAAACGAGTTTTGTTTCTTGTAAAACAATTAAACACAAAAAAGGAATTTTTTCCATAAATAAAACTCTTAAATAAATTATTTATCAAGTTAAAAACTTGCAAAAAATAATTTCAAGTAGACACGGACTTGGTGCTTGGTACACGCGCATGTGCATGGGTCGAAACGTGTGTCAAGGATAAGACTGCCCGATATAACTTGTATTAGAACAATACAAGTTACCCACTCTTAAACTCAGCAACGAGGATG
Organism: Papaver somniferum; assembly: GCF_003573695.1. Classification (NCBI taxonomy): domain Eukaryota; kingdom Viridiplantae; phylum Streptophyta; class Magnoliopsida; order Ranunculales; family Papaveraceae; genus Papaver; species Papaver somniferum. Next base: position 102,458,138 of record NC_039366.1, read on the forward strand.
GAAGTAAAACGCCGCACAAAAATAAAAGCAAGAAGATGAAGAAAAGTAGACCTAGAAATGGTCGCTGCTTGTGTGTTTTGAAAAGATATTTTCGAGTTGTATTTATAGGAAAATTAACTTGCAAATCAAGTTAGGTTGAGGTTTTTCTTATAAAACGAGTTTTGTTTCTTGTAAAACAATTAAACACAAAAAAGGAATTTTTTCCATAAATAAAACTCTTAAATAAATTATTTATCAAGTTAAAAACTTGCAAAAAATAATTTCAAGTAGACACGGACTTGGTGCTTGGTACACGCGCATGTGCATGGGTCGAAACGTGTGTCAAGGATAAGACTGCCCGATATAACTTGTATTAGAACAATACAAGTTACCCACTCTTAAACTCAGCAACGGGGATGGAAGTAAAACGCCGCACAAAAATAAAAGCAAGAAGATGAAGAAAAGTAGACCTAGAAATGGTCGCTGCTTGTGTGTTTTGAAAAGATATTTTCGAGTTGTATTTATAGGAAAATTAACTTGCAAATCAAGTTAGGTTGAGGTTTTTCTTATAAAACGAGTTTTGTTTCTTGTAAAACAATTAAACACAAAAAAGGAATTTTTTCCATAAATAAAACTCTTAAATAAATTATTTATCAAGTTAAAAACTTGCAAAAAATAATTTCAAGTAGACACAGACTTGGTGCTTGGTACACGCGCATGGGCATGGGTCGAAACATGTGTCCAGGATAAGACTGCCCGATATAACTTGTATTAGCACAATACAAGTTACCCACTCTTAAACTCAGCAACGGGGATGGAAGTAAACGCCGCACGAAAATAAAAGCAAGAAGATGAAGAAAAGTAGACCTCGAGATGGTCGCTGCTTGTGTGTTTTGAAATGAGATTTTCGAATTGTATTTATAGGAAAATTAACTTGCAAATCAAGTTAGGTTTAGGTTTTTCTTATAAAACGAGTTTTGTTTCTTGTAAAACAATTAAACACAAAAAAGGAATTTTTTCCATAAATAAAACTCTTAAATAAATTATTTATCAAGTTAAAAACTTGCAAAAAATAATTTCAAGTAGACACAGACTTGGTGCTTGGTACACGCGCATGGGCATGGGTCGAAACATGTGTCCAGGATAAGACTGCCCGATATAACTTGTATTAGCACAATACAAGTTACCCACTCTTAAACTCAGCAACGGGGATGGAAGTAAAACGACGCATGAAAATAAAAGCAAGAAGATGAAGAAAAGTAGACCTAGAGATGGTCGCTGCTTGTGTGTTTTGAAAAGAGATTTTCGAGTTGTATTTATAGGAAAATTAACTTGCAAATCAAGTTAGGTTTAGGTTTTTTCTTATAAAACGAAGTTTGTTTCTTGTAAAACAATTAAACACAAAAAAGGAATTTTTTCCATAAATAAAACTCTTAAATAAATTATTTATCAAGTTAAAAACTTGCAAAAAATAATTTCAAGTAGACACGGACTTGGTGCTTGGTACACGCGCATGGGCATGGGTCGAAACATGTGTCCAGGAATTAGACTGCCCGATATAACTTGTATTAGCACAATACAAGTTACCCACTCTTAAACTCAGCAACGGGGATAGAAGTAAAACGCCGCACGAAATTAAAAGAAAGAAGATGAAGAAAAGTAGATCTAGAGATGGTCGTTGCTTGTGTGTTTTGAAAAGAGATTTTCGAGTTGTATTTATAGGAAAATTAACTTGCAGCTCAAGTTAGGTTTAGGTTTTTTCTTATAAAACGAGTTTTGTTTCTTGTAAAACAATTAAACACAAAAAAGGAATATTTTCCATAAATAAAACTCTTAAATAAATTATTTATCAAGTTAAAAACATGCAAAAAATAATTTCAAGTAGACACGGACTTGGTGCTTGGTACACGCGCATGGGCATGGGTCGAAACATGTGTCCAGGATAAGACTGCCCGATATAACTTGTATTAGCACAATACAAGTTACCCACTCTTAAACTCAGCAACGGGGATGGAAGTAAAACGCCACACGAAAATAAAAGCAAGAAGATGAAGAAAAGTAGACCTAGAGATTGTCGCTGCTTGTGTATTTTGAATAGAGATTTTCGAGTTGTATTTATAGGAAAATTAACTTGCAAATCAAGTTAGGTTTAGGTTTTTTCTTATAAAACGAGTTTTGTTTCTTGAAAAACAATTAAACACAAAAAGGGAATTTTTCTATAAATAAAACTCTTAAATAAATTATTTATCAAGTTAAAAACATGGAAAAAATAATTTCAAGTAGACACGGACTTGGTGCTTGGTACACGCGCATGGGCATGGGTCGAAACATGTGTCCAGGATAAGACTGCCCGATATAACTTGTATTAGCACAATACAAGTTACCCACTCTTAAACTCAGCAACGGGGATGGAAGTAAACGCCGCACGAAAATAAAAGCAAGAAGATGAAGAAAAGTAGACCTCGAGATGGTCGCTGCTTTGTGTTTTGAAATGAGATTTTCGAGTTGTATTTATAGGAAAATTAACTTTCAAATCAAGTTAGGTTTAGGTTTTTCTTATAAAACGAGTTTTGTTTCTTGTAAAACAATTAAACACAAAAAAGGAATTTTTTCCATAAATAAAACTCTTAAATAAATTATTTATCAAGTTAAAAACTTGCAAAAAATAATTTCAAGTAGACACGGACTTGGTGCTTGGTACACGCACATGGGCATGGGTCGAAACATGTATCAAAAAACTCTACCACGAACAAATTGATGAGGGCAGAATCACAGGTTCAACAAGTTGTCCTTAACACATTAGTTCGCGAGTATAATCTAAAGTAATGCTAAACCCCAACGTGCGAAGATGTGTCCAGTATAAGACTGCCCGATATAACTTGTATTAGCACAATACAAGTTACCCACTCTTAAACTCAGCAACGGGGATGGAATTAAAACGCCGCACGAAAATAAAAGCAAGAAGATGAAGAAAAGTAGACCTAGAGATGGTCGCTGCTTGTGTGTTTTGAAAAGAGATTTTCGAGTTGTATTTACAGGAAAATTAACTTGCAAATCAAGTTAGGTTTAGGTTTTTCTTATAAAACGAGTTTTGTTTCTTGTAAAACAATTAAACACAAAAAAGGAATTTTTTCCATAAATAAAACTCTTAAATAAATTAATTATCAAGTTAAAAACTTTCAAAAAATAATTTCAAGTAGACACGGACTTGGTGCTTGGTACACGCGCATGGGCATGGGTAGAAACATGTATCAAACAACTCTACCACGAAAAAATTGATGAGGGCAGAATCACAGGTTCAACAAGCTGTCCTTAACACATTAGTTCGCGAGTATACTCTAAAGTAATGCTAAACCCCGACGTGCGAAGATGTGTCCATGATAAGACTTCCCGATATAACTTGTATTAGCACAATACAAGTTACCCACTCTTAAACTCAGCAACGGGGATGGAAATAAAACGCCGCACGAAAATAAAAGCAAGAAGATGAAGAAAAGTAGACATAGAGATGGTCGCTGCTTGTGTGTTTTGAAAAGAGATTTTCGAGTTGTATTTACAGGAAAATTAACTTGCAAATCAAGTTAGGTTTAGGTTTTTCTTATAAAACGAGTTTTGTTTCTTGTAAGACAATTAAACACAAAAAAAGAATTTTTTCCATAAATAAAACTCTTAAATAAATTATTTATCAAGTTAAAAACTTGCAAAAAATAATTTCAAGTAGACACGGACTTGGTGCTTGGTACACGCGCATGGGCATGGGTCGAAACATGTATCAAACAACTCTACCACGAACAAATTGATGAGGGCAGAATCACAGGTTCAACAAGCTGTCCATAACACATTAGTTCGCGAGTATACTCTAAAGTAATGCTAAACCCCAACGTGCGAAGATGTGTCCAGGATAAGACTGCCCGATATAACTTGTATTAGCACAATACAAGTTACCCACTCTTAAACTCAGCAACGGGGATGGAAGTAAAACGCCGCACGAAAATAAAAGAAAGAAGATGAAGAAAAGTAGACCTAAAGATGGTCACTGTTTGTGTGTTTTGAAAAGAGATTTTCGAGTTGTATTTACAGGAAAATTAACTTGCAAATCAAGTTAGGTTTAGGTTTTTCCTATAAAACGAGTTTTGTTTCTTGTAAAACAAATAAACACAAAAAAGGAATTTTTTTCCATAAATAAAACTCTTAAATAAATTATTTATCAAGTTAAAAACTTGCAAAAAATAATTTCAAGTAGACACGGACTTGGCGCTTGGTACACGCACATGGGTCGAAACATGTATCAAACAACTCTACCACGAACAAATTGATGAGGGCAGAATCACAGGTTCAACAAGCTTCCCTTAACACATTAGTTCGCGAGTATACTCTAAAGTAATGCTAAACCCCAACGTGCGAAGATGTGTCCAGGATAAGACTGCCCGATATAACTTGTATTAGCACAATACAAGTTACCCACCCTTAAACTCAGCAACGGGGATGGAAGTAAAACGCCGCACGAAAATAAAAGCAAGAAGATGAAGAAAAGTAGACCTAGAGATGGTCGCTGCTTATGTGTTTTGAAAAGAGATTTTCGAGTTGTATTTACAGGAAAATACACTTGCAAATCAAGTTAGGTTTAGGTTTTTCTTATAAAACGAGTTTTGTTTCTTGTAAAACAATTAAACACAAAAAAGGAATTTTTCCATAAATAAAACTCTTAAATAAATTATTTATCAAGTTAAAAACTTGCAAAAAATAATTTCAAGTAGACACGGATTTGGTGCTTGGTACACGCGCATGGGCATGGGTCGAAACATGTATTTTGAAAAGATATTTTCGAGTTGTATTTATAGGAAAATTAACTTGCAAATCAAGTTAGGTTTAGGTTTTTTCTTATAAAACGAGTTTTGTTTCTTGTAAAACAATTAAACACAAAAAAGGAATTTTTTCATAAATAAAACTCTTAAATAAATTATTTATCAAGTTAAAAACTTGCAAAAAATAATTTCAAGTAGACACGGACTTGGTGCTTGGTACACGCGCATGGGCATGGGTCGAAACATGTATTTTTCGCCCCATCCGCTCCACCCACATTGTTTTACAACATATCCATGAGAACATGGTAAAATAGTGGAGCACCTCTTTAGTTTTCCACAATGTGGGACTAAAAGTTCCATTTCATTCACTCAAAAATGAGTGAGTATCCTTAGACCCTTAGGTCATGAGATCAAACCACACCAAGACCAAAAAATCATTTATTAAATAACTCATTTTCTCCAACACCACGATCCCAGGTTGTCTACCTCCATTGTAGTGGGGACGTTTGCTCAATACAAGTTACCCACTCTTAAACTCAGCAACAGGGATGGAAGTAAAACGCCGCACGAAAATAAAAGCAAGAAGATGAAGAAAAGTAGACCTAGAGATGGTCGCTGCTTGTGTGTTTTGAAAAGAGATTTTCGAGTTGTATTTATAGGAAAATTAACTTGTGAATCAAGTTAGGTTTAGGTTTTTTCTTATAAAACGAGTTTTGTTTCTTGTAAAACAATTAACCACAAAAAAAGGAATTTTTCCATAAATAAAACTCTTAAATAAATTATTTATCAAGTTAAAAACTTGCAAAAAATAATTTCAAGTAGACACGGACATGGTGCTTGGTACACGCGCATGGGCATGGGTTGAAACATGTATTTTTCGCCCCATCCGCTCCACCCACATTGTTTTACAACATATCCATGAAAACATGGTAATATAGTGGAGCACCTCTTTAGTTTTCCACAGTGTGGGACTAAAGGTTCCATTTCATTCACTGAAAAATGAGTGAGTATCCTTAGACCCTTAGGTCATGAGATCAAACCACACCAAGACCAAAAAATCATTTATTAAATAACTCATTTTCTCCAACACCACGATCCCAAGTTGTCCACCTCCATTGTAGTGGGGAAGTTTGCTCAATACAAGTTACCCACTCTTAAACTCAGCAACGGGGATGGAAGTAAAACGCCGCACGAAAATAAAAGCAAAGAAGAAAAGTAGACCTAGAGATGGTCGCTGCTTGTGTGTTTTGAAAAGAGATTTTCGAGTTGTATTTATAGGAAAATTAACTTGCAAATAAAGTTAGGTTTAGGTTTTTTCTTATAAAACGAGTTTTGTTTCTTGTAAAACAATTAACCACAAGAAAAAGGAATTTTTTCATAAATAAAACTCTTAAATAAATTATTTATCAAGTTAAAAACTTGCAAAAAATAATTTCAAGTAGACACGGACTTGGTGCTTGGTACACGCGCATGGGCATGGGTCGAAACATGTATTTTTCGCCCCATCCGCTCCACCCACATTGTTTTACAACATATCCATGAGAACATGGTAAAATAGTGGAGCACCTCTTTAGTTTTCCACAATGTGGGACTAAAAGTTCCATTTCATTCACTCAAAAATGAGTGAGTATCCTTAGACCCTTAGGTCATGAGATCAAACCACACCAAGACCAAAAAATCATTTATTAAATAACTCATTTTCTCCAACACCACGATCCCAGGTTGTCTACCTCCATTGTAGTGGGGACGTTTGCTCAATACAAGTTACCCACTCTTAAACTCAGCAACAGGGATGGAAGTAAAACGCCGCACGAAAATAAAAGCAAGAAGATGAAGAAAAGTAGACCTAGAGATGGTCGCTGCTTGTGTGTTTTGAAAAGAGATTTTCGAGTTGTATTTATAGGAAAATTAACTTGCGAATCAAGTTAGGTTTAGGTTTTTCTTATAAAACGAGTTTTGTTTCTTGTAAAACAATTAACCACAAAAAAAGGAATTTTTCCATAAATAAAACTCTTAAATAAATTATTTATCAAGTTAAAAACTTGCAAAAAATAATTTCAAGTAGACACGGACATGGTGCTTGGTACACGCGCATGGGCATGGGTCGAAACATGTATTTTTCGCCCCATCCGCTCCACCCACATTGTTTTACAACATATCCATGAGAACATGGTAAAATAGTGGAGCACCTCTTTAGTTTTCCACAATGTGGGACTAAAAGTTCCATTTCATTCACTCAAAAATGAGTGAGTATCCTTAGACCCTTAGGTCATGAGATCAAACCACACCAAGACCAAAAAATCATTTATTAAATAACTCATTTTCTCCAACACCACGATCCCAAGTTGTCTACCTCCATTGTAGTGGGGACGTTTGCTCAATACAAGTTGACCACTCTTAAACTCAGCAACAGGGATGAAAGTAAAACGCCGCACGAAAATAAAAGCAAGAATATGAAGAAAAGTAGACCTAGAGATGGTCGCTGCTTGTGTGTTTTGAAAAGAGATTTTCGAGTTGTATTTATAGGAAAATTAACTTGCAAATCAAGTTAGGTTTAGGTTTTTTCTTATAAAACGAGTTTTGTTTCTTGTAAAACAATTAACCACAAAAAAAAGGAATTTTTCCATAAATAAAACTCTTAAATAAATTATTTATCAAGTTAAAAACTTGCAAAAAATAATTTCAAGTAGACACGGACTTGGTGCTTGGTACACGCGCATGGGCATGGGTCGAAACATGTATTTTTCGCCCCATCCGCTCCACCCACATTGTTTTACAACATATCCATGAGAACATGGTAATATAGTGGAGCACCTCTTTAGTTTTCCACAGTGTGGGACTAAAGGTTCCATTTCATTCACTCAAAAATGAGTGAGTATCCTTAGACCCTTAGGTCATGAGATCAAACCACACCAAGACCAAAAAATCATTTATTAAATAACTCATTTTCTCCAACACCACGATCCCAAGTTGTCCACCTCCATTGTAGTGGGGACGTTTGCTCAGTACAAGTTACCCACTCTTAAACTCAGCAACGAGGATGGAAGTAAAACGCCGCATGAAAATAAAAGCAAGAAGATGAAGAAAAGTAGACCTAGAGATGGTCGCTGCTTGTGTGTTTTGAAAAGAGATTTTCGAGTTGTATTTATAGGAAAATTAACTTGCAAATCAAGTTAGGTTTAGGTTTTTTCTTATAAAACGAGTTTTGTTTCTTGTAAAACAATTAACCACAAAAAAAAGGAATTTTTCCATAAATAAATCTCTTAAATAAATTATTTATCAAGTTAAAAACTTGCAAAAAATAATTTCAAGTAGACACGGACTTGGTGTTTGGTACACGCGCATGGGCATGGGTCGAAACATGTATTTTTCGCCCCATCCGCTCCACCCACATTGTTTTACAACATATCCATGAGAACATGGTAATATAGTGGAGCACCTCTTTAGTTTTCCACAGTGTGGGACTAAAGGTTCCATTTCATTCACTCAAAAATGAGTGAGTATACTTAGACCCTTAGGTCATGAGATCAAACCAAACAAAGACCAAAAAATCATTTATTAAATAACTCATTTTCTCCAACACCACGATCCCAAGTTGTCCACCTCCATTGTAGTGGGGACGTTTGCTTAATACAAGTTACCCACTCTTAAACTCAGCAACGAGGATGGAAGTAAAACGCCGCACGAAAATAAAAGCAAGCAAGAAGAAGAAAAGTAGACCTAGAGATGGTCGCTGCTTGTGTGTTTTGAAAAGAGATTTTCGAGTTGTATTTATAGGAAAATTAACTTGCAAATCAAGTTAGGTTTAGGTTTTTTCTTATAAAACGAGTTTTTTTTCTTGTAAAACAATTAAACACAAAAAAGGAATTTTTTCTATAAATAAAACTCTTAAATAAATTATTTATCAAGTTAAAAACTTGCAAAAAATAATTTCAAGTAGACACGGACTTGGTGCTTGGTACACGCGCATGGGCATGGGTCGAAGCATGTGTCCAGGATAAGACTGCCCGATATAACTTGTATTAGCACAATACAAGTTATCCACTCTTAAACTCAGCAACGAGGATAGAAGTAAAACGCCGCACGAAAATAAAAGCAAGAAGATGAAGAAAAGTAGACCTAGAGATGGTCGCTGCTTGTGTGTTTTGAAAAGAGATTTTCGAGTTATATTTATAGGAAAATTAACTTGCAAATCAAGTTAGGTTTAGGTTTTTTCTTATAAAACGAGTTTTGTTTCTTGTAAAACAATTAAACACAAAAAAGGAATTTTTTTCGTAAATAAAACTCTTAAATCAATTATTTATCAAGTTAAAAACTTGCAAAAAATAATTTCAAGTAGACACGGACTTGGTGCTTGGTACACGCGCATGGGCATGGGTCGAAACATGTGTCCAGGATAAGACTGCCCGATATAACTTGTATTAGCACAATACAAGTTACCCACTCTTAAACTCAGCAACGGGGATGGAAGTAAAATGCCGCACGAAAATAAAAGCAAGAAGATGAAGAAAAGTAGACCTAGAGATGGTCGCTGCTTGTGTGTTTTGAAAAGAGATTTTCGAGTTGTATTTATAGGAAAATTAACTTGCAAATCAAGTTAGGTTTAGGTTTTTTCTTTTAAAACGAGTTTTGTTTCTTGTAAAACAATTAACCACAAAAAAGGAATTTTTCCATAAATAAAACTCTTAAATAAATTATTTATCAAGTTAAAAACTTGCAAAAAATAATTTCAAGTAGACACGGACTTGGTGCTTGGTACACGCGCATGGGTATGGGTCGAAACATGTATTTTTCAGGATACGACTGCCCGATATAACTTGTATTTTAGAAATACTCTAAAGTAATGTTAAACCCCAACGTGCGAAGATGTGTCCAGGATAAGACTGCCCGATATAACTTGTATTAGCACAATACAAGTTACCCACTCTTAAACTCAGCAACGGGGATGGAAGTAAAACGCCGCACGAAAATAAAAGCAAGAAGATGAAGAAAAGTAGGCCTAGAGATGGTCGCTGCTTGTGTGTTTTGAAAAGAGATTTTCGAGTTGTATTTATAGAAAAATTAACTTGCAAATCAAGTTTGGTTTAGGTTTTTTCTTATAAAACGAGTTTTGTTTCTTGTAAAACAATTAAACACAAAAAAGGAATTTTTTCCATAAATAAAACTCTTAAATAAATTATTTATCAAGTTAAAAACTTGCAAAAATAATTTCAAGTAGACACGGACTTGGTGCTTGGTACACGCGCATGGGCATGGGTCGAAACATGTATTTTTCGAGTTGTATTTATATGAAAATTAACTAGCAAATCAAGTTAGGTTTAGGTTTTTTCTTATAAAACGAGTTTTGTTTCTTGTAAAACAATTAAACACAAAAAAAGAATTTTTTCAATAAATAAAATCTTAAATAAATTATTTATCAAATTAAAAACTTGCAAAAAATAATTTCATGTAGACACGGACTTGGTGCTTGGTACACGCGCATGGGCATGGGTCGAAACATGTATTTTTCGAGTTGTGTGTTTTGAAAAGAGATTTTCGAGTTGTATTTATAGGAAAATTAACTTGCAAATCAAGTTAGGTTTAGGTTTTTTCTTATAAAACGAGTTTTGTTTCTTTAAAACAATTAAACACAAAAAAGGAATTTTTTCCATAAATAAAACTCTTAAATAAATTATTTATCAAGTTAAAAACTTGCAAAAAATAATTTCAAGTAGCCACGGACTTGGTGCTTGGTACACGCGCATGGGCATGGGTCGAAACATGTATTTTTCGAGTTGTGTGTTTTGAAAAGAGATTTTCGAGTTGTATTTATAGGAAAATTAACTTGCAAATCAAGTTAGCTTTAGGTTTTTTTTTATAAAACGAATTTTGTTTCTTGTAAAACAATTAAACACAAAAAAGGAATTTTTTCCATAAATAAAACTCTTAAATAAATTATTTATCAAGTTAAAAACTTGCAAAAATAATTTCAAGTAGACACGGACTTGGTGCTTGGTACACGCGCATGGGCATGGGTCGAAACATGTATTTTTCGAGTTGTGTGTTTTAAAAAAGAGATTTTCGAGTTGTATTTATAGGAAAATTAACTTGCAAATCAAGTTAGGTTTAGGTTTTTTCTTATAAAACGAGTTTTGTTTCTTGTAAAACAATTAAACACAAAAAATGAATTTTTTTCATAAATAAAACTCTTAAATAAATTATTTATCAAGTTAAAAACTTGCAAAAAATAATTTCAAGTAGACACGGACTTGGTGCTTGGTAAACGCGCATGGGCATGGGTTAAAACATGTATTTTTCGAGTTGTGTGTTTTGAAAAGAGATTTTCGAGTTGTATTTATAGGAAAATTAACTTGCAAATCAAGTTAGGTTTAGGTTTTTTCTTATAAAACGAGTTTTGTTTCTTGTAAAACAATAAAACACAAAAAAGGAATTTTTTCCATAAATAAAACTCTTAAATAAATTATTTATCAAGTTAAAAACTTGCACAAAATAATTTCAAGTAGACACGGACTTGGTGCTTGGTACACGCGTATGGGCATGGGTCGAAACATGTATTTTTCGAGTTGTGTGTTTTGAAAAGAGATTTTCGAGTTGTATTTATAGGAAAATTAACTTGCAAATCAAGTTAGGTTTATGGTTTTTCTTATAAAACGAGTTTTGTTTCTTGTAAAACAATTAAACACAAAAAATGAATTTTTTCCATAAATAAAACTCTTAAATAAATTATTTATCAAGTTAAAAACTTGCAAAAAATAATTTCAAGGAGACACGGATTTGGTGCTTGGTACACGCGCATGGGCATGGGTCGAAACATGTATTTTTCGAGTTGTGTGTTTTGAAAAGAGATTTTCGAGTTGTATTTATAGGAAAATTAACTTGCAAATCAAGTTAGGTTTAGGTTTTTTCTTATAAAACGAGTTTTGTTTCTTGTAAAACAATTAAACACAAAAAAGGAATTTTTTCCATAAATAAAACTCTTAAATAAATTATTTATCAAGTTAAAAACTTGCAAAAAATAATTTCAAGTAGACACGGACTTGGTGCTTGGTACACGCGCATTGGCATGGGTCGAAACATGTATTTTTCGAGTTGTGTGTTTTGAAAAGAGGTTTTCGAGTGGATTTATAGGAAAATTAACTTGCAAATCAAGTTAGGTTTAGGTTTTTTCTTATAAAACGAGTTTTGTTTCTTGTAAAACAATTAAACACAAAAAAAGAATTTTTTCCATAAATAAAACTCTTAAATAAATTATTTATCAAGTTAAAAACTTGCAAAAAATAATTTCAAGTAGCCACGGACTTGGTGCTTGGTACACCCGCATGGGCATGGGTCGAAACATGTATTTTTCGAGTTGTGTGTTTTGAAAAGAGATTTTCGAGTTGTATTTATAGGAAAATTAACTTGCAAATCAAGTTAGGTTTAGGTTTTTTCTTATAAAACGAGTTTTGTTTCTTGTAAAACAATTAAAAACAAAAAACGATTTTTTTCCATAAATAAATTATTTATCAAGTTAAAAACTTGCAAAAAATAATTTCAAGTAGACACGGACTTGGTGCTTGGTACACGCGCATGGGCATGGGTCGAAACATGTATTTTTCGAGTTGTGTGTTTTGAAAAGAGATTTTCGAGTTGTATTTATAGGAAAATTAACTTGCAAATCAAGTTAGGTTTAGGTTTTTTCTTATAAAACGAGTTTTGTTTCTTGTAAAACAATTAAAAACAAAAAACGATTTTTTTCCATAAATAAATTATTTATCAAGTTAAAAACTTGCAAAAAATAATTTCAAGTAGACACGGACTTGGTGCTTGGTACACGCGCATGGGCATGGGTCGAAACATGTATTTTTCGAGTTGTGTGTTTTGAAAAGAGATTTTCGAGTTGTATTTATAGGAAAATTAACTTGCAAATCAAGTTAGCTTTAGGTTTTTTCTTATAAAACGAGTTTTGTTTCTTGTAAAACAATTAAACACAAAAAATGAATTTTTTCCATAAATAAACTCTTAAATAAATTATTTATCAAGTTAAAAACTTGCAAAAAATAATTTCAAGTAGACACGGCCTTGGTGCTTGGTACACGCGCATGGGCATGGGTCGAAACATGTATTTTTCGAGTTGTGTTTTGAAAAGAGATTTTCGAGTTGTATTTATAGGAAAATTAACTTGCAAATCAAGTTAGGTTTATGTTTTTTCTTATAAAACGAGTTTTGTTTCTTGTAAAACAATTAAACACAAAAAATGAATTTTTTCCATAAATAAAACTCTTAAATAAATTATTTATCAAGTTAAAAACTTGCAAAAAATAATTTCAAGTAGCCACGGACTTGGTGCTTTGGACACCCGCATGGGCATGGGTCGAAACATGTATTTTTCGAGTTGTGTGTTTTTAAAAGAGATTTTCGAGTTGTATTTATAGGAAAATTAACTTGCAAATCAAGTTAAGTTTAAGTTTTTTCTTATAAAACGAGTTTTGTTTCTTGTAAAACAATTAAACACAAAAAACGAATTTTTTTCATAAATAAATTATTTATCTAGTTAAAAACTTGAAAAAAATAATTTCAAGTAGACACGGACTTGGTGCTTGGTACACGCGCATGGGCATGGGTCGAAACATGTATTTTTCGAGTTGTGTGTTTTGAAAAGAGATTTTCGAGTTGTATTTATAGGAAAATTAACTTGCAAATCAAGTTAGGTTTAGGTTTTTTCTTATAAAACGAGTTTTGTTTCTTGTAAAACAATTAAACACAAAAAAGGAATTTTTTCCATAAATAAAACTCTTAAATAAATTATTTATCAAGTTAAAAACTTGCAAAAAATAATTTCAAGTAGACACGGACTTGGTGCTTGGTACACGCGTATGGGCATGGGTCGAAACATGTATTTTTCGAGTTGTGTGTTTTGAAAAGAGATTTTCGAGTTGTATTTATAGGAAAATTAACTTGCAAATCAAGTTAGCTTTAGGTTTTTTCTTATAAAACGAGTTTTGTATCTTGTAAAACAATTAAACACAAAAAAGGAATTTTCTCCATAAATAAAACTCTTAAATAAATTACTTATCAAATTAAAAACTTGCAAAAAATAATTTCAAGTAGACACGGACTTGGTGCTTGGTACACGCGCATGGGCATGGGCCAAAACATGTATTTTTCGAGTTGTGTGTTTTGAAAAGAGATTTTCGAGTTGTATTTATAGAAAAATTAACTTGCAAATCAAGTCAGGGTTAGGTTTTTTCTTATAAAACGAGTTTTGTTTCTTGTAAAACAATTAAAAACAAAAAACGAATTTTTTCAATAAATAAAACTCATAAATAAATTATTTATCAAGTTAAAAACTTGCAAAAAATAATTTCAAGTAAACACGGACTTGGTACTTGGTACACGCGCATGGGCATGGGTCGAAACATGTATTTTTCGAGTTGTGTGTTTTGAAAAGAGATTTTTTAGTTGTATTTATAGGAAAATTAACTTGCAAATCAAGTTAAGTTTAGGTTTTTTCTTATAAAACAAGTTTTGTTTCTTGTAAAACAATTAAACACAAAAAAGGAATTTTTTCCATAAATAAAACTCTTAAATAAATTATTTATCAAGTTAAAAACTTGCAGAAAATAATTTCAAGTAGACACGGACTTGGTGCTTGGTACACGCGCATGGGCATGGGTCGAAACATGTATTTTTCGAGTTGTGTGTTTTGAAAAGAGATTTTCGAGTTGTATTTATAGGAAAATTAACTTGCAGATCAAGTTAGGTTTAGGTTTTTTCTTATGAAACGAGTTTTGCTTCTTGTAAAACAATTAAACAGAAAAAAGAAATTTTTTACATAAATAAAACTCTTAAATAAATTATTTATCAAGTTAAAAACTTGCAAAAAATAATTTCAAGTATACACCGACTTGGTGCTTGGTACACGCGCATGGGCATGGGTCGAAACATGTATTTTTCGGTTTGTGTGTTTTGAAAAGAGATTTTCGAGTTGTATTTATAGGAAAATTAACTTGCAAATCAAGTTAGGTTTAGGTTTTTCTTATAAAACGAGTTTTGTTTCTTGTAAAACAATTAAACACAAAAAAGGAATTTTTTCATAAATAAAACTCTTAAATAAATTATTTATCAAGTTAAAAACTTGCAAAAAATAATTTCAAGTAGACACGGACTTGGTGCTTGGTACACGCGCATGGGCATGGGTCGAAACATGTATCAAAAAACTCTACCACGAACAAATTGATGAGGGAAGAATCACAGGTTCAACAAGCTGTCCTTAACACATTAGTTCGCGAGTATACTCTAAAGTAATGCTGAACCCCAACGTGCGAAGATGTGTCCAGGATAAGACTGCCCGATATAACTTGTATTAGCACAATACAAGTTACCCACTCTTAAACTCAGCAACGGGGATGGAAGTAAAACGCCGCACGAAAATAAAAGCAAGAAGAT
Source organism: Papaver somniferum (assembly GCF_003573695.1). NCBI lineage: Eukaryota > Viridiplantae > Streptophyta > Magnoliopsida > Ranunculales > Papaveraceae > Papaver > Papaver somniferum. The sequence continues at coordinate 102,473,350 of NC_039366.1, forward strand.
GAAGAAAAGTAGACCTAGAGATGGTCGCTGCTTGTGTGCTTTGAAAACAGATTTTCGAGTTGTATTTACAGGAAAATTAACTTGCAAATCAAGTTAGGTTTAGGTTTTTCTTATAAAACGAGTTTTGTTTCTTGTAAAACAATTAAACACAAAAAATGAATTTTTTCCATAAATAAAACACTTAAATAAATTATTTATCAAGTTAAAAAACTTGCAAAAAATAATTTCAAGTAGACACGGACTTGGTGCTTGGTACACGCACATGGGCATGGGTCGAAACATGTATCAAAAAACTCTACCACGAACAAATTGATGAGGGCAGAATCACAGGTTCAACAAGTTGTCCTTAACACATTAGTTCGCGAGTATAATCTAAAGTAATGCTAAACCCCAACGTGCGAAGATGTGTCCAGTATAAGACTGCCCGATATAACTTGTATTAGCACAATACAAGTTACCCACTCTTAAACTCAGCAACGAGGATGGAAGTAAAACGCCGCACGAAAATAAAAGCAAGAAGATGAAGAAAAGTAGACCTAGAGATGGTCGCTGCTTGTGTGTTTTGAAAAGAGATTTTCGAGTTGTATTTACAGGAAAATTAACTTGCAAATCAAGTTAGGTTTAGGTTTTTCTTATAAAACGAGTTTTGTTTCTTGTAAAACAATTAAACACAAAAAAGGAATTTTTTCCATAAATAAAACTCTTAAATAAATTATTTATCAAGTTAAAAACTTGCAAAAAATGACTTCAAGTAGACACGGACTTGGTGCTTGGTACACGCGCATGGGCATGGGCGAAACATGTATCAAAAAACTCTACCACGAACAAATTGATGAGGGCAGAATCACAGGTTCAACAAGCTGTCCTTAACACATTAGTTCGCGAGTATACTCTAAAGTAATGCTGAACCCCAACGTGCGAAGATGTGTCCAGGATAAGACTGCCCGATATAACTTGTATTAGCACAATACAAGTTACGCACTCTTAAACTCAGCAACGGGGATGGAAGTAAAACGCCGCACGAAAATAAAAGCAAGAAGATGAAGAAAAGTAGACCTAGAGATGGTCGATTCTTGTGTGTTTTGAAAAGAGATTTTCGATTTGTATTTACAGGAAAATTAACTTGCAAATCAAGCTAGGTTTAGGTTTTTCTTATAAACTAGTTTTGTTTCTTGTAAAACAATTAAACACAAAAAAGGAATTTTTTCCATAAATAAAACTCTTAAATAAATTATTTATCAAGTTAAAAACTTGCAAAAAATAATTTCAAGTAGACACGGACTTGGTGCTTGGTACACGCGCATGGGCATGGGTCGAAACATGTATCAAAAAACTGTACCACGAACAAATTGATGAGGGAAGAATCACAGGTTCAACAAGCTGTCCTTAACACATTAGTTCGCGAGTATACTCTAAAGTAATGCTGAACCCCAACGTGCGAAGATGTGTCCAGGATAAGACTGCCCGATATAACTTGTATTAGCACAATACAAGTTACCCACTCTTAAACTCAGCAACAGGGATGGAAGTAAAACACCGCACGAAAATAAAAGCAAGAAGATGAAGAAAAGTAGACCTAGAGATGGTCGATGCTTGTGTGCTTTGAAAAGAGATTTTCGAGTTGTATTTACAGGAAAATTAACTTGCAAATCAAGCTAGGTTTAGGTTTTTCTTATAAAACGAGTTTTGTTTCTTGTAAAACAATTAAACACAAAAAAGGAATTTTTTCCATAAATAAAACTCTTAAATAAATTATTTATCAAGTTAAAAACTTGCAAAAAATAATTTCAAGTAGACACGGACTTGGTGCTTGGTACACGCGCATGGGCATGGGTCGAAACATGTATCAAAAAACTCTACCACGAACAAATTGATGAGGGAAGAATCACAGGTTCAACAAGCTGTCCTTAACACATTAGTTCGCGAGTATACTCTAAAGTAATGCTGAACCCCAACGTGCGAAGATGTGTCCAGGATAAGACTGCCCGATATAACTTGTATTAGCACAATACAAGTTACCCACTCTTAAACTCAGCAACGGGGATGGAAGTAAAACGCCGCACGAAAATAAAAGCAAGAAGATGAAGAAAAGTAGACCTAGAGATGGTCGCTGCTTGTGTGTTTTGAAAAGAGATTTTCGAGTTGTATTTACAGGAAAATTAACTTGCAAATCAAGTTAGGTTTAGGTTTTTCTTATAAAACGAGTTTTGTTTCTTGTAAAACAATTAAACACAAAAAAGGAATTTTTTCCATAAATAAAACTCTTAAATAAATTATTTATCAAGTTAAAAACTTGCAAAAAATAATTTCAAGTAGACACGGACTTGGTGCTTGGTACACGCGCATGGGCATGGGTCGAAACATGTTTCAAAAAACTCTACCACGAACAAATTGATGAGGGAAGAATCACAGGTTCAACAAGCTGTCCTTAACACATTAGTTCGCGAGTATACTCTAAAGTAATGCTGAACCCCAACGTGCGAAGATGTGTCCAGGATAAGACTGCCCGATATAACTTGTATTAGCACAATACAAGTTACCCACTCTTAAACTCAGCAACAGGGATGGAAGTAAAACACCGCACGAAAATAAAAGCAAGAAGATGAAGAAAAGTAGACCTAGAGATGGTCGCTGCTTGTGTGCTTTGAAAAGAGATTTTCGAGTTGTATTTACAGGAAAATTAACTTGCAAATCAAGCTAGGTTTAGGCTTTTCTTATAAACTAGTTTTGTTTCTTGTAAAGCAATTAAACACAAAAAAGGAATTTTTTCCATAAATAAAACTCTTAAATAAATTATTTATCAAGTTAAAAACTTGCAAAAAATAATTTCAAGTAGACACGGACTTGGTGTTTGGTACACGCGCATGGGCATGGGTCGAAACATGTATCAAAAAACTCTATCACGAACAAATTGATGAGGGCAGAATCACAGGTTCAACAAGTTGTCCTTAACACATTAGTTCGCGAGTATACTCTAAAGTAATGCTGAACCCCAACGTGCGAAGATGTGTCCAGGATAAGACTGCCCGATATAACTTGTATTAGCACAATACAAGTTACCCACTCTTAAACTCAGCAACGGGGATGGAAGTAAAACGCCGCACGAAAATAAAAGCAAGAAGATGAAGAAAAGTAGACCTAGAGATGGTCGCTGCTTGTGTGTTTTGAAAAGAGATTTTCGAGTTGTATTTACAGGAAAATTAACTTGCAAATCAAGTTAGGTTTAGGTTTTTCTTATAAAACGAGTTTTGTTTCTTGTAAAACAATTAAACACAAAAAAGGAATTTTTTCCATAAATAAAACTCTTAAATAAATTATTTATCAAGTTAAAAACTTGCAAAAAATAATTTCAAGTAGACACGGACTTGGTGCTTGGTACACGCGCATGGGCATGGGTCGAAACATGTTTCAAAAAACTCTACCACGAACAAATTGATGAGGGAAGAATCACAGGTTCAACAAGCTGTCCTTAACACATTAGTTCGCGAGTATACTCTAAAGTAATGCTGAACCCCAACGTGCGAAGATGTGTCCAGGATAAGACTGCCCGATATAACTTGTATTAGCATAATACAAGTTACCCACTCTTAAACTCAGCAACAGGGATGGAAGTAAAACACCGCACGAAAATAAAAGCAAGAAGATGAAGAAAAGTAGACCTAGAGATGGTCGCTGCTTGTGTGCTTTGAAAAGAGATTTTCGAGTTGTATTTACAGGAAAATTAACTTGCAAATCAAGCTAGGTTTAGGTTTTTCTTATAAACTAGTTTTGTTTCTTGTAAAACAATTAAACACAAAAAAGGAATTTTTTCCATAAATAAAACTCTTAAATAAATTATTTATCAAGTTAAAAACTTGCAAAAAATAATTTCAAGTAGACACGGACTTGGTGTTTGGTACACGCGCATGGGCATGGGTCGAAACATGTATCAAAAAACTCTATCACGAACAAATTGATGAGGGCAGAATCACAGGTTCAACAAGTTGTCCTTAACACATTAGTTCGCGAGTATACTCTAAAGTAATGCTGAACCCCAACGTGCGAAGATGTGTCCAGGATAAGACTGCCCGATATAACTTGTATTAGCACAATACAAGTTACCCACTCTTAAACTCAGCAACGGGGATGGAAGTAAAACGCCGCACGAAAATAAAAGCAAGAAGATGAAGAAAAGTAGACCTAGAGATGGTCGCTGCTTGTGTGTTTTGAAAAGAGATTTTCGAGTTGTATTTACAGGAAAATTAACTTGCAAATCAAGTTAGGTTTAGGTTTTTCTTATAAAACGAGTTTGTTTCTTGTAAAACAATTAAACACAAAAAAGGAATTTTTTCCATAAATAAAACTCTTAAATAAATTATTTATCAAGTTAAAAACTTGCAAAAAATAATTTCAAGTAGACACGGACTTGGTGCTTGGTACACGCGCATGGGCATGGGTCGAAACATGTATCAAACAACTCTACCACGAACAAATTGATGAGGGAAGAATCACAGGTTCAACAAGCTTCCCTTAACACATTAGTTCGCGAGTATACTCTAAAGTAATGCTAAACCCCAACGTGCGAAGATGTTTCCATGCTAAGACTGCCCGATATAACTTGTATTAGCACAATACAAGTTACCCACTCTTAAACTCAGCAACGGGGATGGAAGTAAAACGCCACACGAAAATAAAAGCAAGAAGATGAAGAAAAGTAGACCTAGATATGGTCACTGCTTGAGTGTTTTGAAAAGAGATTTTCGAGTTGTATTTACAGAAAAATTAACTTGCAAATCAAGTTAGGTTTAGGTTTTTCTTATAAAACGAGTTTTGTTTCTTGTAAAACAATTAAACACAAAAAAGGAATTTTTTCCATAAATAAAACTCTTAAATAAATTATTTATCAAGTTAAAAACTTGCAAAAAATAATTTCAAGTATACACGGACTTGGTGCTTGGTACACGCGCATGGGCATGGGTCGAAACATGTATCAAACAACTCTACCACGAACAAATTGATGAGGGAAGAATCACAGGTTCAAAAAGCTGCCCTTAACACATTAGTTCGCGAGTATACTCTAAAGTAATGCTAAACCCCAACGTGCGAAGATGTGTCCAGGATAAGACTGCCCGATATAACTTGTATTAGCACAATACAAGTTACCCACTCTTAAACTCAGCAACGGGGATGGAAGTAAAACGCCGCACAAAAATAAAAGCTAGAAGATGAAGAAAAGTAGACCTAGAGATGGTCGCTGCTTGTGTGTTTTGAAAAGAGATTTTCGAGTTGTATTTACAGGAAAATTAACTTGCAAATCAAGTTAGGTTTAGGTTTTTCTTATAAAACGAGTTTTGTTTCTTGTAAAACAATTAAACACAAAAAAGGAATTTTTTCCATAAATAAAACTCTTAAATAAATTATTTATCAAGTTAAAAACTTGCAAAAAATAATTTCAAGTAGACACGGACTTGGTGCTTGGTACACGCGCATGGGCATGGGTCGAAACATGTATCAAAAAACTCTACCACGAACAAATTGATGAGGGAAGAATCACAGGTTCAACAAGCTGTCCTTAACACATTAGTTCGCGAGTATACTCTAAAGTAATGCTGAACCCCAACGTGCGAAGATGTGTCCAGGATAAGACTGCCCGATATAACTTGTATTAGCACAATACAAGTTACCCACTCTTAAACTCTGCAACAGGGATGGAAGTAAAACACCACACGAAAATAAAAGCAAGAAGATGAAGAAAAGTAGACCTAGAGATGGTCGCTGCTTGTGTGCTTTGAAAAGAGATTTTCGAGTTGTATTTACAGGAAAATTAACTTGCAAATCAAGCTAGGTTTAGGTTTTTCTTATAAACTAGTTTTGTTTCTTGTAAAACAATTAAACACAAAAAAGGAATTTTTTCCATAAATAAAACTCTTAAATAAATTATTTATCAAGTTAAAAACTTGCAAAAAATAATTTCAAGTAGACACGGACTTGGTGTTTGGTACACGCGCATGGGCATGGGTCGAAACATGTATCAAAAAACTCTATCACGAACAAATTGATGAGGGCAGAATCACAGGTTCAACAAGTTGTCCTTAACACATTAGTTCGCGAGTATACTCTAAAGTAATGCTGAACCCCAACGTGCGAAGATGTGTCCAGGATAAGACTGCCCGATATAACTTGTATTAGCACAATACAAGTTACCCACTCTTAAACTCAGCAACGGGGATGGAAGTAAAACGCCGCACGAAAATAAAAGCAAGAAGATGAAGAAAAGTAGACCTAGAGATGGTCGCTGCTTGTGTGTTTTGAAAAGAGATTTTCGAGTTGTATTTACAGGAAAATTAACTTGCAAATCAAGTTAGGTTTAGGTTTTTCTTATAAAACGAGTTTGTTTCTTGTAAAACAATTAAACACAAAAAAGGAATTTTTTCCATAAATAAAACTCTTAAATAAATTATTTATCAAGTTAAAAACTTGCAAAAAATAATTTCAAGTAGACACGGACTTGGTGCTTGGTACACGCGCATGGGCATGGGTCGAAACATGTATCAAAAAACTCTACCACGAACAAATTGATGAGGGAAGAATCACAGGTTCAACAAGTTGTCCTTAACACATTAGTTCGCGAGTATACTCTAAAGTAATGCTGAACCCCAACGTGCGAAGATGTGTCCAGGATAAGACTGCCCGATATAACTTGTATTAGCACAATACAAGTTACCCACTCTTAAACTCAGCAACGGGGATGGAAGTAAAACGCCGCACGAAAATAAAAGCAAGAAGATGAAGAAAAGTAGACCTAGAGATGGTCGCTGCTTGTGTGCTTTGAAAACAGATTTTCGAGTTGTATTTACAGGAAAATTAACTTGCAAATCAAGTTAGGTTTAGGTTTTTCTTATAAAACGAGTTTTGTTTCTTGTAAAACAATTAAACACAAAAAATGAATTTTTTCCATAAATAAAACTCTTAAATAAATTATTTATCAAGTTAAAAAACTTGCAAAAAATAATTTCAAGTAGACACGGACTTGGTGCTTGGTACACACACATGGGCATGGGTCGAAACATGTATCAAAAAACTCTACCACGAACAAATTGATGAGGGCAGAATCACAGGTTCAACAAGTTGTCCTTAACACATTAGTTCGCGAGTATAATCTAAAGTATTGCTAAACCCCAACGTGCGAAGATGTGTCCAGTATAAGACTGCCCGATATAACTTGTATTAGCACAATACAAGTTACCCACTCTTAAACTCAGCAACAGGGATGGAAGTAAAACACCGCACGAAAATAAAAGCAAGAAGATGAAGAAAAGTAGACCTAGAGATGGTCGCTGCTTGTGTGCTTTGAAAAGAGATTTTCGAGTTGTATTTACAGGAAAATTAACTTGCAAATCAAGCTAGGTTTAGGTTTTTCTTATAAATTAGTTTTGTTTCTTGTAAAACAATTAAACACAAAAAAGGAATTTTTTCCATAAATAAAACTCTTAAATAAATTATTTATCAAGTTAAAAACTTGCAAAAAATAATTTCAAGTAGACACGGACTTGGTGTTTGGTACACGCGCATGGGCATGGGTCGAAACATGTATCAAAAAACTCTATCACGAACAAATTGATGAGGGCAGAATCACAGGTTCAACAAGTTGTCCTTAACACATTAGTTCGCGAGTATACTCTAAAGTAATGTTGAACCCCAACGTGCGAAGATGTGTCCAGGATACCGATATAACTTGTATTAGCACAATACAAGTTACCCACTCTTAAACTCAGCATCGGGGATGGAAGTAAAACGCCGCACGAAAATAAAAGCAAGAAGATGAAGAAAAGTAGACCTAGAGATGGTCGCTGCTTGTGTGTTTTGAAAAGAGATTTTCGAGTTGTATTTACAGGAAAATTAACTTGCAAATCAAGTTAGGTTTAGGTTTTTCTTATAAAACGAGTTTTGTTTCTTGTAAAACAATTAAACACAAAAAAGGAAAGTTTTCCATAAATAAAACTCTTAAATAAATTATTTATCAAGTTAAAAACTTGCAAAAATGATTTCAAGTAGACACGGACTTGGTGCTTGGTACACGCGCATGGGCATGGGCGAAACATGTATCAAAAAACTCTACCACGAACAAATTGATGAGGTCAGAATCACAGGTTCAACAAGCTGTCCTTAACACATTAGTTCGCGAGTATACTCTAAAGTAATGTTGAACCCCAACGTGCGAAGATGTGTCCAGGATAAGACTGCCCGATATAATTTGTATTAGCACAATACAAGTTACGCACTCTTAAACTCAGCAACGGGGATGGAACTAAAACGCCGCACGAAAATAAAAGCAAGAAGATGAAGAAAAGTAGACCTAGAGATGGTCGATTCTTGTGTGTTTTGAAAAGAGATTTTCGAGTTGTATTTACAGGAAAATTAACTTGCAAATCAAGCTAGGTTTAGGTTTTTCTTATAAACTAGTTTTGTTTCTTGTAAAACAATTAAACACAAAAAAGGAATTTTTTCCATAAATAAAACTCTTAAATAAATTATTTATCAAGTTAAAAACTTGCAAAAAATAATTTCAAGTAGACACGGACTTGGTGTTTGGTACACGCGCATGGGCATGGGTCGAAACATGTATCAAAAAACTCTATCACGAACAAATTGATGAGGGCAGAATCACAGGTTCAACAAGTTGTCCTTAACACATTAGTTCGCGAGTATACTCTAAAGTAATGCTGAACCCCAACGTGCGAAGATGTGTCCAGGATAAGACTGCCCGATATAACTTGTATTAGCACAATACAAGTTACCCACTCTTAAACTCAGCAACGGGGATGGAAGTAAAACGCCGCACGAAAATAAAAGCAAGAAGATGAAGAAAAGTAGACCTAGAGATGGTCGCTGCTTGTGTGCTTTGAAAACAGATTTTCGAGTTGTATTTACAGGAAAATTAACTTGCAAATCAAGTTAGGTTTAGTTTTTTCTTATAAAACGAGTTTTGTTTCTTGTAAAATAATTAAACACAAAAAATGAATTTTTTCCATAAATAAAACTCTTAAATAAATTATTTATCAAGTTAAAAACTTGCAAAAAATAATTTCAAGTAGACACGGACTTGGTGCTTGGTACACGCACATGGGCATGGGTCGAAACATGTATCAAAAAACTCTACCACGAACAAATTGATGAGGGCAGAATCACAGGTTCAACAAGTTGTCCTTAACACATTAGTTCGCGAGTATAATCTAAAGTAATGCTAAACCCCAACGTGCGAAGATGTGTCCAGTATAAGACTGTCCGATATAACTTGTATTAGCACAATACAAGTTACCCACTCTTAAACTCAGCAACGGGGATGGAAGTAAAACGCCGCACGAAAATAAAAGCAAGAAGATGAAGAAAAGTAGACCTAGATATGGTCGCTGCTTGTGTGTTTTGAAAAGAGATTTTCGAGTTGTATTTACAGGAAAATTAACTTGCAAATCAAGTTAGGTTTAGGTTTTTCTTATAAAACGAGTTTTGTTTCTTATAAAACAATTAAACACAAAAAAGGAATTTTTTCCATAAATAAAACTCTTAAATAAATTATTTATCAAGTTAAAAACTTGCAAAAAATGATTTCAAGTAGACACGGACTTGGTGCTTGGTACACGTGCATGGGCATGGGTCGAAACATGTATCAAAAAACTCTACCACGAACAAATTGATGAGGGCAGAATCACAGGTTCAACAAGCTGTCCTTAACACATTAGTTCGCGAGTATACTCTAAAGTAATGCTGAACCCCAACGTGCGAAGATGTGTCCAGGATAAGACTGCCCGATATAACTTGTATTAGCACAATACAAGTTACCCACTCTTAAACTCAGCAACGGGGATGGAAGTAAAACGCCGCACGAAAATAAAAGCAAGAAGATGAAGAAAAGTAGACCTAGAGATGGTCGCTGCTTGTGTGTTATGAAAAGAGATTTTCGAGTTGTATTTACAGGAAAATTAACTTGCAAATCAAGTTAGGTTTAGGTTTTTCTTATAAAATGAGTTTTGTTTCTTGTAAAACAATTAAACACAAAAAAGGAATTTTTCCATAAATAAAACTCTTAAATAAATTATTTATCAAGTTAAAAACTTGCAAAAAATGATTTCAAGTAGACACGGACTTGGTGCTTGGTACACGCGCATGGGCATGGGCGAAACATGTATCAAACAACTCTACCACGAACAAATTGATGAGGGCAGAATCACAGGTTCAACAAGCTGTCCTTAACACATTAGTTCGCGAGTATACACTAAAGTAATGATGAACCCCAACGTGCGAAGATGTGTCCAGGATAAGACTGCCCGATATAACTTGTATTAGCACAATACAAGTTACCCTCTCTTAAACTCAGCAACGGGGATGGAAGTAAAACGCCGCACGAAAATAAAAGCAAGAAGACGAAGAAAAGTAGACCTAGAGATGGTCGCTGCTTGTGTGTTTTGAAAAGAGATTTTCTAGTTGTATTTACAGGAAAATTAACTTGCAAATCAAGTTAGGTTTAGGTTTTTCTTATAAAACGAGTTTTGTTTCTTGTAAAACAATTAAACACAAAAAAGGAATTTTTTCCATAAATAAAACTCTTAAATAAATTATTTATCAAGTTAAAAACTTGCAAAAAAATAATTTCAAGTAGACACGGAATTGGTGCTTGGTACACGCGCATGGGCATGGGTCGAAACATGTATCAAACAACTCTACCACGAACAAATTGATGAGGGCATAATCACAGGTTCAACAAGTTGTCCTTAACAAATTAGTTCGCGAGTATACTATAAAGTAATGCTGAACCCCAACGTGCGAAGATGTGTCCAGGATAAGACTGCCCGATATAACTTGTATTAGCACAATACAAGTTACCCACTCTTAAACTTAGCAACGGGGGTGGAAGTAAAATGCCGCACGAAAATAAAAGCAATAAGATGAAGAAAAGTAGACCTAGAGATGGTCGCTGCTTGTGTGTTTTGAAAAGAGATTTTCGAGTTGTATTTACAGGAAAATTAACTTGCAAATCAAGTTAGGTTTAGGTTTTTCTTATAAAACGAGTTTTGTTTCTTGTAAAACAATTAAACACAAAAAATGAATTTTTTCCATAAATAAAACTCTTAAATAAATTATTTATCAAATTAAAAACTTGCAAAAAATAATTTCAAGTAGACACGGACTTGGTGCTTGGTACACGCGCATGGGCATGGGTCGAAACATGTATCAAAAAACTCTACCACGAACAAATTGATGAGGGCAGAATCACAGGTTCAACATGTTGTCCTTAACACATTAGTTCGCGAGTATACTATAAAGTAATGTTGAACCCCAACGTGCGAAGATGTGTCCATGATAAGACAACCCGATATAACTTATACTAGCACAATACAAGTTACCCACTCTTAAACTCAGCAACGGGATGGAAGTAAAACGCCGCACGAAAATAAAAGCAAGAAGATGAAGAAAAGTAAACCTAGAGATGTTCGCTCCTTGTGTGCTTTGAAAAGAGATTTTCGAGTTGTATTTACAGGAAAATTAACTTGCAAATCCAGTTAGGTTTAGGTTTTTCTTATAAAACGAGTTTTGTTTCTTGTAAAACAATTAAACACAAAAAATGATTTTTTTCCATAAATAAAACTCTTAAATAAATTATTTATCAAATTAAAAACTTTTAAAAGTTAATTTCAAGTAGACACGGACTTGGTGCTTGGTACACGCGCATGGGCAAGGGTCGAAACATGTATCAAACAACTCTACCACGAACAAATTGATGAGGGCAGAATCACAGGTTCAACAAGCTGTCCTTAACACATTAGTTCGCGAGTATACTCTAAAGTAATGCTAAACCCCAACGTGCGAAGATGTGTCCAGGATAAGACTGCCCGATATAACTTGTATTAGCACAATACAAGTTACCCACTCTTAAACTCAGCAACGGGGATGGAAGTAAAACGCCGCACGAAAATAAAAGCAAGAAGATGAAGAAAAGTAGACCTAGAGATGGTCGCTGCTTGTGTGTTTTGAAAAGAGATTTTCGAGTTGTATTTGCAGGAAAATTAACTTGCAAATCAAGTTAGGTTTAGGTTTTTCTTATAAAACGAGTTTTGTTTCTTGTAAAACAATTAAACACAAAAAAGGAATTTTTTCCATAAATAAAACTCTTAAATAAATTATTTATCAAGTTAAAAACTTGCAAAAAATAATTTCAAGTAGACACGGACTTGGTGCTTGGTACACGCGCATGGGCATGGGTCGAAACATGTATCAAACAACTCTACCACGAACAAATTGATGAGGGCAGAATCACAGGTTCAACAAGCTGTCCTTAAAACATTAGTTCGCGAGTATACTCTAAAGTAATGCTAAACCCCAACGTGCGAAGATGTGTCCAGGATAAGACTGCCCGATATAACTTGTATTAGCACAATACAAGTTACCCACTCTTAAAATCAGCAACGGGGATGGAAGTAAAACGCCACACGAAAATAAAAACAAGAAGATGAAAAAAGTAGACCTAGAGATGGTCGCTGCTTGTGTGTTTTGAAAAGAGATTTTCGAGTTGTATTTACAGGAAAATTAACTTGCAAATCAAGTTAGGTTTAGGTTTTTCTTATAAAACGTGTTTTGTTTCTTGTAAAACAATTAAACACAAAAAAGGAATTTTTTCCATAAATAAAACTCTTAAATAAATTATTTATCAAGTTAAAAACTTGCAAAAAATAATTTCAAGTAGACACGGACATGGTGCTTGGTACACGCGCATGGGCATGGGTCGAAACATGTATAGAACAACTCTACCAAGAACAAATTGATGAGGGCAGAATCACAGGTTCAACAAGTAGTCCTTAACACATTAGTTCGCGAGTATACTCTTAAGTAATGCTAAACCCCAACGTGCGAAGATGTGTCCAGGATAAGACTGCCCGATATAACTTGTATTAGCACAATACAAGTTACCCACTCTTAAACTCAGCAACGGGGATGGAAGTAAAACGCCGCACGAAAATAAAAGCAAGAAGATGAAGAAAAGTAGACCTAGAGATGGTCAATGCTTGTGTGTTTTGAAAAGAGATTTTCGAGTTGTATTTACAGGAAAATTAACTTGCAAATCAAGTTAGGTATAGGTTTTTCTTATAAAACGAGTTTTGTTTCTTGTAAAACAAATAAACACAAAAAAGGAATTTTTTCCATAAATAAAACTCTTAAATAAATTATTTATCAAGTTAAAAACTTGCAAAAAATAATTTCAAGTAGACACGGACTTGGCGCTTGGTACACGCGCATGGGTCGAAACATGTATCAAACAACTCTACCCCGAACAAATTGATGAGGGCAGAATCACAGGTTCAACAAGCTGCCCTTAACACATTAGTTCGCGAGTATACTCTAAAGTAATGCTAAACCCCAACGTGCGAAGATGTGTCCAGGATAAGACTGCCCGATATAACTTGTATTAGCACAATACAAATTACCCACTCTTAAACTCAGCAACGGGGATGGAAGTAAACGCCGCACGAAAATAAAAGCAAGAAGATGAAGAAAAGTAGACCTAGAGATGGTCGCTGCTTATGTGTTTTGAAAAGAGATTTTCGAGTTGTATTTATAGGAAAATACACTTGCAAATCAAGTTAGGTTTAGGTTTTTCTTATAAAACGAGTTTTGTTTCTTGTAAAATAATTAAACACAAAAAAGGAATTTTTTCCATAAATAAAACTCTTAAATAAATTATTTATCAAATTAAAAACTTGCAAAAAATAATTTCAAGTAGACACGGACTTGGTGCTTGGTACACGCGCATGGGCATGGGTCGAAACATGTATCAAAAAACTCTACCACGAACAAATTGATGAGGGCAGAATCACAGGTTCAACAAGCTGTCCTTAACACATTAGTTCGCGAGTATACTCTAAAGTAATGCTAAACCCCAACGTGCGAAGATGTGTCCAGGATAAGACTGCCCGATATAACTTGTATTAGCACAATACAAGTTACCCACTCTTAAACTCAGCAACGGGGATGGAAGTAAAACGCCGCACGAAAATAAAAGTAACAAGATGAAAAAAAGTAGACCTAGAGATGGTCGCTGCTTGTGTGTTTTGAAAAGAGATTTTTGAGTTGTATTTAAAGGAAAATTAACTTGCAAATCAAGTTAGGTTTAGGTTTTTCTTGTAAAACGAGTTTTGTTTCTTGTAAAACAATTAAACACAAAAAAAGAATTTTTTCCATAAATAAAACTCTTAAATAAATTATTTATCAAGTTAAAAACTTGCAAAAAATAATTTCAAGTAGACACGGACTTGGTGCTTGGTACACGCGCATGGGCATGGGTCGAAACATGTATCAAACAACTCTACCACAAACAAATTGATGAGGGCAGAATCACAGGTTCAACAAGCTGTCCTTAACACATTAGTTCGCGAGTATACTCTAAAGTAATGCTAAACCCCAACGTGCGAAGATGTGTCCAGGATAAGACTGCCCGATATAACTTGTATTAGCACAATACAAGTTACCCACTCTTAAACTCAGCAAAGGGGATGGAAGTAAAACGCCGCACGAAAATAAAAGCAAGAAGATGAAGAAAAGTAGACCTAGAGATGGTCACTGCTTGTGTGTTTTGAAAAAAGATTTTCGAGTTGTATTTACAGGAAAATTAACTTGCAAATCAAGTTAGGTATAGGTTTTTCTTATAAAACGAGTTTTGTTTCTTGTAAAACAAATAAACACAAAAGAGGAATTTTTTCCATAAATAAAACTCTTAAATAAATTATTTATCAAATAAAAAACTTGCAAAAAATAATTTCAAGTAGACACGGACTTGGTGCTTGGTACACGCGCATGGGCATGGGTCGAAACATGTATCAAACAACTATACCACGAACAAATTGATGAGGGCAGAATCACAGGTTCAACAAGTTGTCCTTAACACATTAGTTCGCGAGTATACTCTAAAGTAATGCTAAACCCCAACGTGCGAAGATGTTTCCAGGATAAGACTGCCCGATATAACTTGTATTAGCACAATACAAGTTACCCACTCTTAAACTCAGCAACGGGGATGGAAGTAAAACGTCGCACGAAAATAAAAGCAAGAAGATGAAAAAAGTAGACCTAGAGATGGTGTTTTGAAAAGAGATTTTCGAGTTGTATTTACAGGAAAATTAACTTGCAAATCAAGTTAGGTTTAGGTTTTTCTTATAAAACGAGTTTTGTTTCTTGTAAAACAGATAAACACAAAAAGGAATTTTTTCCATAAATAAAACTCTTAAATAAATTATTTATTAAGTTAAAAACTTGCAAAAAATAATTTCAAGTAGACACGGACTTGGCGCTTGGTACACGCGCATGGGTCGAAACATGTATCAAACAACACTACCACGAACAAATTGATGAGGGCAGAATCACAGGTTCAACAGGCTGCCCTTAACACATTAGTTCGCGAGTATACTCTAAAGTAATGCTAAACCCCAACGTGCGAAGATGTGTCCAGGATAAGAAACTTGTATTAGCACAATACAAGTTACCCACTCTTAAACTCAGCAACGGGGATGGAAGTAAAACGCCGCACGAAAATAAAAGCAAATAGATGAAGAAAAGTAGACCTAGAGATGGTCGCTGCTTATGTGTTTTGAAAAGAGATTTTCGAGTTGTATTTACAGGAAAATACACTTGCAAATCAAGTTAGGTTTAGGTTTTTCTTATAAAACGAGTTTTGTTTCTTGTAAAACAATTAAACACAAAAAAGGAATTTTTTCCATAAATAAAACTCTTAAATAAATTATTTATCAAGTTAAAAACTTGCAAAACATAATTTCAAGTAGACACGGACTTGGTGCTTGGTACACGCGCATGGGCATGGGTCGAAACATGTATCAAACAACTCTACCACGAACAAATTGATGAGGGCAGAATCACAGGTTCAACAAGCTGTCCTTAACACATTAGTTCGCCAGTATACTCTAAAGTAATGCTAAACCCCAACGTGCGAAGATGTGTCCAGGATAAGGCTGCCCGATATAACTTGTATTAGCACAATACAAGTTACCCACTCTTAAACTCAGCAACGGGGATGGAAGTAAAACGCCGCACGAAAATAAAATTAACAAGATGAAAAAAAGTAGACCTAGAGATGGTCGCTGCTTGTGTGTTTTGAAAAGAGATTTTCGAGTTGTATTTACAGGAAAATTAACTTGCAAATCAAGTTAGGTTTAGGTTTTTCTTATAAAACGAGTTTTGTTTCTTGTAAAACAATTAAACACAAAAAACTAATTTTTTCCATAAATAAAACTCTTAAATAAATTATTTATCAAGTTAAAAACTTGCAGAAAATAATTTCAAGTAGACACGGACTTGGTGCTTGGTACTTGCGCATGGGCATGGGTCGAAAAATGTATCAAACAACTCTACCACAAACAAATTGATGAGGGCAGAATCACAGGTTCAACAAGCTGTCCTTAACAAATTAGTTCGCGAGTATACTCTAAAGTAATGCTAAACCCCAACGTGCGAAGATGTGTCCAGGATAAGACTGCCCGATATAACTTGTATTAGCACAATACAAGTTACCCACTCTTAAACTCAGCAACGGGGATAGAAGTAAAACGCCGCACGAAAATAAAAGCAAGAAGATGAAAAAAGTAGACCTAGAGATGGTCGCTGCTTGTGTATTTTGAAAAGAGATTTTCGAGTTGTATTTACAGGAAAATTAACTTGCAAATCAAGTTAGGTTTAGGTTTTTCTTATAAAACGAGTTTTGTTTCTTGTAAAACAAATAAACACAAAAAGGAATTTTTTCCATAAATAAAACTCTTAAATAAATTATTTATCAAGTTAAAAACTTGCAAAAAATAATTTCAAGTAGACACGGACTTGGCGCATGGTACACGTGCATGGGTCGAAATATGTATCAAACAACTCTACCACGAACAAATTGATGAGGGCAGAATCACAGGTTCAACAAGCTGCCCTTAACATATTAGTTCGCGAGTATACTCTAAAGTAATGCTAAACCCCAACGTGCGAAGATGTGTCCAGGATAAGAAACTTGTATTAGCACAATACAATTTACCCACTCTTAAACTCAGCAACGGGAATGGAAGTAAAACGCCGCACGAAAATAAAAGCAAGAAGATGAAGAAAAGTAGACCTAGAGATCGTCGCTGCTTGTGTGTTTTGAAAAGATATTTTCGAGTTGTATTTACAGGAAAATACACTTGCAAATCAAGTTAGGTTTAGGTTTTTCTTATAAAACGAGTTTTGTTTCTTGTAAAACAAATAAACAAAAAAAAAGAATTTTTTCCATAAATAAAACTCTAAAATAAATTATTTATCAAGTTAAAAACTTGCAAAAAATAATTTCAAGTAGACACGGACTTGGTGCTTGGTACACGCGCATGGGCATGGGTCGAAACATGTATCAAACAACTCTACCACGAACAAATTGATGAGGGCCGAATCACAGGTTCAACAAGCTGTCCTTAGCACATTAGTTCGCGAGTATACTCTAAAGTAATGCTAAACCCCAACGTGCGAAGATGTGTCCAGGATAAGACTGCCCGATATAACTTGTATTAGCACAATACAAGTTACCCACTCTTAAACTCAGCAACGGGGATGGAAGTAAAACGCCGCACAAAAATAAAAGCAAGAAGATGAAGAAAAGTAGACCTGGAGATGGTCGCTGCTTGTGTGTTTTGAAAAGATATTTTCGAGTTGTATTTACAGGAAAATACACTTGCAAATCAAGTTAGGTTTAGGTTTGTCTTATAAAACGAGTTTTGTTTCTTGCAAAACAATTAAACACAAAAAAGGAAATTTTTCCATAAATAAAACTCTTAAATAAATTATGTGTCAAGTTAAAAACTTGCAAAAAATAATTTCAAGTAGACACGGACTTGGTACTTGGTACACGCGCATGGGCATGGGTCGAAACATGTATCAAACAACTCTACCACGAACAAATTGATGAGGGAAGAATCACAGGTTCAACAAGTTGTCCTTAACACATTAGTTCGCGAGTATACTCTAAAGTAATGCTAAACCCCAAAGTGCGAAGATGTGTCTAGGATAAGACTGCCCGATATAACTTGTATTAGCACAATACAAGTTACCCACTCTTAAACTCAGCAACGGGGATGGAAGTAAAACGCCGCACGAAAATAAAAGCAAGAAGATGAAGAAAAGTAGACCTAGAGATCGTCGCTGCTTGTGTGTTTTGAAAAGATATTTTCGAGTTGTATTTACAGGAAAATACACTTTCAAATCAAGTTAGGTTTAGGTTTTTCTTATAAAACGAGTTTTGTTTCTTGTAAAACAATTAAACAAAAAAAAGAATTTTTTCCATAAATAAAACTCTTAAATAAATTATTTATCAAGTTAAAAACTTGCAAAAAATAATTTCAAGTAGACACGGACTTGGTGCTTTGTACACGCGCATGGGCATGGGTCGAAACATGTATCAAACAACTCTACCACGAACAAATTGATGAGGGCAGAATCACAGGTTCAACAAGCTGTCCTTAACACATTAGTTCGCGAGTATACTCTAAAGTAATGCTAAACCCCAACGTGCGAAGATGTGTCCAAGATAAGACTGCCCGATATAACTTGTATTAGCACAATACAAGTTACCCACTCTTAAACTCAACAACGGGGATGGAAGTAAAACGCCACACGAAAATAAAAGTAAGAAGATGAAGAAAAGTAGACCTAGAGATGGTCGCTGCTTGTGTATTTTGAAAAGAGATTTTCGAGTTGTATTTACAGGAAAATTAACTTGCAAATCAAGTTAGGTTTAGGTTTTTCTTATAAAACGAGTTTTGTTTCTTGTAAAACAAATAAACACAAAAAGGAATTTTTTCCATAAATAAAACTCTTAAATAAATTATTTATCAAGTTAAAAACTTGCAAAAAATAATTTCAAGTAGACACGGACTTGGCGCTTGGTACACGTGCATGGGTCGAAACATGTATCAAACAACTCTACCACGAACAAATTGATGAGGGCAGAATCACAGGTTCAACAAGCTGCCCTTAACATATTAGTTCGCGAGTATACTCTAAAGTAATGTTAAACCCCAACGTGCGAAGATGTGTCCAGGATAAGAAACTTGTATTAGCACAATACAATTTACCCACTCTTAAACTCAGCAACGGGAATGGAAGTAAAACGCCGCACGAAAATAAAATCAAGAAGATGAAGAAAAGTAGACCTAGAGATCGTCGCTGCTTGTGTGTTTTGAAAAGATATTTTCGAGTTGTATTTACAGGAAAATACACTTGCAAATCAAGTTAGGTTTAGGTTTTTCTTATAAAACGAGTTTTGTTTCTTGTAAAACAATTAAACAAAAAAAAGGAATTTTTTCCATAAATAAAACTCTTAAATAAATTATTTATCAAGTTAAAAACTTGCAAAAAATAATTTCAAGTAGACACGGACTTGGTGCTTGGTACACATGCATGGGCATGGGTCGAAACATGTATCAAACAACTCTACCACGAAAAATTTGATGAGGGCAGAATCACAGGTTCAACAAGCTTTCCTTAACACATTAGTTCGCGAGTATACTCTAAAGTAATGCTAAACCCCAACGTGCGAAGATGTGTCCAGGATAAGACTGCCCGATATAACTTGTATTAGCACAATACAAGTTACCCACTCTTAAACTCAGCAACGGGGATAGAAGTAAAACGCCGCACGAAAATAAAAGCAAGAAGATGAAAAAAGTAGACCTAGAGATGGTCGCTGCTTGTGTATTTTGAAAAGAGATTTTCGAGTTGTATTTACAGGAAAATTAACTTGCAAATCAAGTTAGGTTTAGGTTTTTCTTATAAAACGAGTTTTGTTTCTTGTAAAACAAATAAACACAAAAAGGAATTTTTTCCATAAATAAAACTCTTAAATAAATTATTTATCAAGTTAAAAACTTGCAAAAAATAATTTCAAGTAGACACGGACTTGGCGCATGGTACACGTGCATGGGTCGAAATATGTATCAAACAACTCTACCACGAACAAATTGATGAGGGCAGAATCACAGGTTCAACAAGCTGCCCTTAACATATTAGTTCGCGAGTATACTCTAAAGTAATGCTAAACCCCAACGTGCGAAGATGTGTCCAGGATAAGAAACTTGTATTAGCACAATACAATTTACCCACTCTTAAACTCAGCAACGGGAATGGAAGTAAAACGCCGCACGAAAATAAAAGCAAGAAGATGAAGAAAAGTAGACCTAGAGATCGTCGCTGCTTGTGTGTTTTGAAAAGATATTTTCGAGTTGTATTTACAGGAAAATACACTTGCAAATCAAGTTAGGTTTAGGTTTTTCTTATAAAACGAGTTTTGTTTCTTGTAAAACAATTAAACAAAAAAAAAGAATTTTTTCCATAAATAAAACTCTAAAATAAATTATTTATCAAGTTAAAAACTTGCAAAAAATAATTTCAAGTAGACACGGACTTGGTGCTTGGTACACGCGCATGGGCATGGGTCGAAACATGTATCAAACAACTCTACCACGAACAAATTGATGAGGGCCGAATCACAGGTTCAACAAGCTGTCCTTAGCACATTAGTTCGCGAGTATACTCTAAAGTAATGCTAAACCCCAACGTGCGAAGATGTGTCCAGGATAAGACTGCCCGATATAACTTGTATTAGCACAATACAAGTTACCCACTCTTAAACTCAGCAACGGGGATGGAAGTAAAACGCCGCACAAAAATAAAAGCAAGAAGATGAAGAAAAGTAGACCTGGAGATGGTCGCTGCTTGTGTGTTTTGAAAAGATATTTTCGAGTTGTATTTACAGGAAAATACACTTGCAAATCAAGTTAGGTTTAGGTTTGTCTTATAAAACGAGTTTTGTTTCTTGCAAAACAATTAAACACAAAAAAGGAATTTTTTCCATAAATAAAACTCTTAAATAAATTATTTATCAAGTTAAAAACTTGCAAAAAATAATTTCAAGTAGACACGGACTTGGTACTTGGTACACGCGCATGGGCATGGGTCGAAACATGTATCAAACAACTCTACCACGAACAAATTGATGAGGGAAGAATCACAGGTTCAACAAGTTGTCCTTAACACATTAGTTCGCGAGTATACTCTAAAGTAATGCTAAACCCCAAAGTGCGAAGATGTGTCCAGGATAAGACTGCCCGATATAACTTGTATTAGCACAATACAAGTTACCCACTCTTAAACTCAGCAACGGGGATGGAAGTAAAACGCCGCACGAAAATAAAAGCAAGAAGATGAAGAAAAGTAGACCTAGAGATCGTCGCTGCTTGTGTGTTTTGAAAAGATATTTTCGAGTTGTATTTACAGGAAAATACACTTTCAAATCAAGTTAGGTTTAGGTTTTTCTTATAAAACGAGTTTTGTTTCTTGTAAAACAATTAAACGAAAAAAAGAATTTTTTCCATAAATAAAACTCTTAAATAAATTATTTATCAAGTTAAAAACTTGCAAAAAATAATTTCAAGTAGACACGGACTTGGTGCTTTGTACACGCGCATGGGCATGGGTCGAAACATGTATCAAACAACTCTACCACGAACAAATTGATGAGGGCAGAATCACAGGTTCAACAAGCTGTCCTTAACACATTAGTTCGCGAGTATACTCTAAAGTAATGCTAAACCCCAACGTGCGAAGATGTGTCCAAGATAAGACTGCCCGATATAACTTGTATTAGCACAATACAAGTTACCCACTCTTAAACTCAACAACGGGGATGGAAGTAAAACGCCACACGAAAATAAAAGTAAGAAGATGAAGAAAAGTAGACCTAGAGATGGTCGCTGCTTGTGTATTTTGAAAAGAGATTTTCGAGTTGTATTTACAGGAAAATTAACTTGCAAATCAAGTTAGGTTTAGGTTTTTCTTATAAAACGAGTTTTGTTTCTTGTAAAACAAATAAACACAAAAAGGAATTTTTTCCATAAATAAAACTCTTAAATAAATTATTTATCAAGTTAAAAACTTGCAAAAAATAATTTCAAGTAGACACGGACTTGGCGCTTGGTACACGTGCATGGGTCGAAACATGTATCAAACAACTCTACCACGAACAAATTGATGAGGGCAGAATCACAGGTTCAACAAGCTGCCCTTAACATATTAGTTCGCGAGTATACTCTAAAGTAATGCTAAACCCCAACGTGCGAAGATGTGTCCAGGATAAGAAACTTGTATTAGCACAATACAATTTACCCACTCTTAAACTCAGCAACGGGAATGGAAGTAAAACGCCGCACGAAAATAAAAGCAAGAAGATGAAGAAAAGTAGACCTAGAGATCGTCGCTGCTTGTGTGTTTTGAAAAGATATTTTCGAGTTGTATTTACAGGAAAATACACTTGCAAATCAAGTTAGGTTTAGGTTTTTCTTATAAAACGAGTTTTGTTTCTTGTAAAACAATTAAACAAAAATAAGGAATTTTTTCCATAAATAAAACTCTTAAATAAATTATTTATCAAGTTAAAAACTTGCAAAAAATAATTTCAAGTAGACACGGACTTGGTGATTGGTACACGCGCATGGGCATGGGTCGAAACATGTATCAAACAACTCTACCACGAAAAAATTGATGAGGGCCGAATCACCGGTTCAACAAGCTGTCCTTAGCACATTAGTTCGCGAGTATACTCTAAAGTAATGCTAAACCCCAACGTGCGAAGATGTGTCCAGGATAAGACTGCCCGATATAACTTGTATTAGCACAATACAAGTTACCCACTCTTAAACTCAGCAACGGGGATGGAAGTAAAACGCCGCACAAAAATAAAAGCAAGAAGATGAAGAAAAGTAGACCTGGAGATGGTCGCTGCTTGTGTGTTTTGAAAAGATATTTTCGAGTTGTATTTACAGGAAAATACACTTGCAAATCAAGTTAGGTTTAGGTTTGTCTTATAAAACGAGTTTTGTTTCTTGCAAAACAATTAAACACAAAAAAGGAATTTTTTCCATAAATAAAACTCTTAAATAAATTATGTATCAAGTTAAAAACTTGCAAAAAATAATTTCAAGTAGACACGGACTTGGTACTTGGTACACGCGCATGGGCATGGGTCGAAACATGTATCAAACAACTCTACCACGAAAAAATTGATGAGGGAAGAATCACAGGTTCAACAAGTTGTCCTTAACACATTAGTTCGCGAGTATACTCTAAAGTAATGCTAAACCCCAAAGTGCGAAGATGTGTCCAGGATAAGACTGCCCGATATAACTTGTATTAGCACAATACAAGTTACCCACTCTTAAACTCAGCAACGGGGATGGAAGTAAAAATCCGCACGAAAATAAAAGAAAGAAGATGAAGAAATGTAGACCTAGAGATAGTCGCTGCTTGTGTGTTTTGAAAAGAGATTTTCGAGTTGTATTAACAGGAAAATTAACTTGCAAATCAAGTTAGGTTTAAGTTTTTCTTATAAAACGAGTTTTGTTTCTTGTAAAACAATTAAACACAAAAAATGAATTTTTTCCATAAATAAAACTCTTAAATAAATTATTTATCAAGTTAAAAACTTGCAAAAAATAATTTCAAGTAGACACGGACTTGGTGCTTGGTACACGCACATGGGCATGGGTCGAAACATGTATCAAACAACTCTACCACGAACAATTTGATGAGGGCAGAATCACAGGTTCAAAAAGTTGTCCTTAACACATTAGTTAGCTAGTATATACTCTAAAGTAATGCTAAACCCCAACGTGCGAAGATGTGTCCAGGATAAGACTGCCCGATATAACTTGTATTAGCACAATACAAGTTACCCACTCTTAAACTCAGCAACGGGGATGGAAGTAAAACGCCGCAGGAAAATAAAAGCAAGAAGATGAAGAAAAGTAGACCTAGAGATGATCGCTGCTTGTGTGTTTTGAAAAGATATTTTCGAGTTGTATTAACAGGAAAATTAACTTGCAAATCAAGTTAGGTTTAAGTTTTTCTTATAAAACGAGTTTTGTTTCTTGTAAAACAATTAAACACAAAAAATGAATTTTTTCCATAAATAAAACTCTTAAATAAATTATTTATCAAGTTAAAAACTTGCAAAAAATAATTTCAAGTAGACACGGACTTGGTGCTTGGTACACGCACATGGGCATGGGTCGAAACATGTATCAAACAACTCTACCACGAACAATTTGATGAGGGCAGAATCACAGGTTCAAAAAGCTGTCCTTAACACATTAGTTAGCTAGTATATACTCTAAAGTAATGCTAAACCCCAACGTGCGAAGATGTGTCCAGGATAAGACTGCCCGATATAACTTGTATTAGCACAATACAAGTTACCCACTCTTAAACTCAGCAACGGGGATGGAAGTAAAACGCCGCAGGAAAATAAAAGCAAGAAGATGAAGAAAAGTAGACCTAGAGATGATCGCTGCTTGTGTGTTTTGAAAAGAGATTTTCGAGTTGTATTTACAGGAAAATTAACTTGCAAATCAAGTTAGGTTTAGGTTTTTCTTATAAAATGAGTTTTGTTTCTTGTAAAACAATTAAACACAAAAAATTAATTTTTTCCATAAATAAAACTGTTAAATAAATTATTTATCAAGTTAAAAACTTGCAAAAAATAATTTCAAGTAGACACGGACTTGGTGCTTGGTACACGCGCATAGGCATGGGTCGAAACATGTATCAAACAACTCTACCACGAACAAATTGATGAGGGAAGAATCACAGGTTCAACAAGCTGTCCTTAACACATTAGTTCGCGAGTATACTCTAAAGTAATGCTAAACCCCAATGTGCGAAGATGTGTCCAGGATAAGACTTCCCGATATAACTTGTATTAGCACAATACAAGTTACCCACTCTTAAACTCAGCAACGAGGATGGAAATAAAACGCCGCACGAAAATAAAAGCAAGAAGATGGAGAAAAGTAGACCTAGAGATGGTCGCTGCTTGTGTGTTTTGAAAAGAGATTTTCAAGTTGTATTTACAGGAAAATTAACTTGCAAATCAAGTTAGGTTTAGGTTTTTCTTATAAAACGAGTTTTGTTTCTTGTAAAACAATTAAACACAAAAAAAGAATTTTTTCCAAAAATAAAACTCTTAAATAAATTATTTATCAAGTTAAAAACTTGCAAAAAATAATTTCAAGTAGACACGAACTTGGTGCTTGGTACACGCGCATGGTCATGGGTCGAAACATGTATCAAACAACTCTACCACGAACAAATTGATGAGGGAAGAATCACAGGTTCAAAAAGCTGTCCTTAACACATTAGTTCGCGAGTATACTCTAAAGTAATGCTAAACCCCAACGTGCGAAGATGTGTCCAGGATAAGACTGCCCGATATAACTTGTATTAGCACAATACAAGTTTCCCACTCTTAAACTCAGCAACGAGGATGGAAGTAAAACGCCGCACGAAAATAAAAGCAAGAAGATGAAGAAAAGTAGACCTAGAGATAGTCGCTGCTTGTGTGTTTTGAAAAGAGATTTTCGAGTTGTATTAACAGGAAAATTAACTTGCAAATCAAGTTAGGTTTAGGTTTTTCTTATAAAACGAGTTTTGTTTCTTGTAAAACAATTAAACACAAAAAATGAATTTTTTCCATAAATAAAACTCTTAAATAAATTATTTATCAAGTTAAAAACT
The DNA here is from genome assembly GCF_003573695.1 of Papaver somniferum. Lineage (NCBI taxonomy): Eukaryota > Viridiplantae > Streptophyta > Magnoliopsida > Ranunculales > Papaveraceae > Papaver > Papaver somniferum. The sequence continues at coordinate 102,498,961 of NC_039366.1, forward strand.
TGCAAAAAATAATTTCAAGTAGACACGGACTAGGTGCTTGGTACACGCACATGGGCATGGGTCGAAACATGTATCAAACAACTCTACCACGAACAATTTGATGAGGGCAGAATCACAGGTTCAAAAAGCTGTCCTTAACACATTAGTTAGCTAGTATATACTCTAAAGTAATGCTAAACCCCAACGTGTGAAGATGTGTCCAGGATAAGACTGCCTGATATAACTTGTATTAGCACAATACAAGTTACCCACTCTTAAACTCAGCAACGGGGATGGAAGTAAAACGCCGCAGGAAAATAAAAGCCAGAAGATGAAGAAAAGTAGACCTAGAGATGATCGCTGCTTGTGTGTTTTGAAAAGAGATTTTCGAGTTGTATTTACAGGAAAATTAACTTGCAAATCAAGTTAGGTTTAGGTTTTTCTTATAAAACGAGTTTTGTTTCTTGTAAAACAATTAAACACAAAAAATTAATTTTTTCCATAAATAAAACTGTTAAATAAATTATTTATCAAGTTAAAAACTTGCAAAAAATAATTTCAAGTAGACACGGACTTGGTGCTTGGTACACGCGCATAGGCATGGGTCGAAACATGTATCAAACAACTCTACCACGAACAAATTGATGAGGGAAGAATCACAGGTTCAACAAGCTGTCCTTAACACATTAGTTCGCGAGTATACTCTAAAGTAATTCTAAACCCCAATGTGCGAAGATGTGTCCAGGATAAGACTGCCCGATATAACTTGTATTAGCACAATACAAGTTACCCACTCTTAAACTCAGCAACGAGGATGGAAATAAAACGCCGCACGAAAATAAAAGCAAGAAGATGAAGAAAAGTAGACCTAGAGATGGTCGCTGCTTGTGTGTTTTGAAAAGATATTTTCAAGTTGTATTTACAGGAAAATTAACTTGCAAATCAAGTTAGGTTTAGGTTTTTCTTATAAAACGAGTTTTGTTTCTTGTAAAACAATTAAACACAAAAAAAGAATTTTTTCCAAAAATAAAACTCTTAAATAAATTATTTATCAAGTTAAAAACTTGCAAAAAATAATTTCAAGTAGACACGAACTTGGTGCTTGGTACACGCGCATGGGCATGGGTCGAAACATGTATCAAACAACTCTACCACGAACAAATTGATGAGGGCAGAATCACAGGTTCAAAAAGCTGTCCTTAACACATTAGTTCGCGAGTATACTCTAAAGTAATGCTAAACCCCAACGTGCGAAGATGTGTCCAGGATAAGACTGCCCGATATAACTTGTATTAGCACAATACAAGTTACCCACTCTTAAACTCAGCAACGGGGATGGAAGTAAAAAATTGCTGCAAAAAAATAAAAGCAAGAAGATGAAGAAAAGTAGACCTAGAGATGGTCGCTGCTTGTGTGTTTTGAAAAGAGATTTTCGAGTTGTATTTACAGGAAAATTAACTTGCAAATCAAGTTAGGTTTAGGTTTTTCTTATAAAACGAGTTTTGTTTCTTGTAAAACAATTAAACACAAAAAAGGAATTTTTTCCATAAATAAAACTCTTAAGTAAATTATTTATCAAGTTAAAAACTTGCAAAAAATAATTTCAAGTAGACACGGACTTGGTGCTTGGTACACGCGCATGGGCATGGGTCGAAACATGTATCAAACAACTCTACCACAAACAAATTGATGAGGGCAGAATCACAGGTTCAACAA
>NC_039366.1:102500665-102500894 GCF_003573695.1 Papaver somniferum
CATGGGTCGAAACATGTATCAAACAACTCTACCACGAACAAATTGATGAGGGCAGAATCACAGGTTCAAAAAGCTGTCCTTAACACATTAGTTCGCGAGTATACTCTAAAGTAATGCTAAACCCCAACGTGCGAAGATGTGTCCAGGATAAGACTGCCCGATATAACTTGTATTAGCACAATACAAGTTACCCACTCTTAAACTCAGCAACGGGGATGGAAGTAAAAAA
>NC_039366.1:102500904-102501208 GCF_003573695.1 Papaver somniferum
TAAATTATTTATCAAGTTAAAAACTTGCAAAAAATAATTTCAAGTAGACACGGACTTGGTGCTTGGTACACGCGCATGGGCATGGGTCGAAACATGTATCAAACAACTCTACCACAAACAAATTGATGAGGGCAGAATCACAGGTTCAACAACCTGTCCTTAACACATTAGTTCGCGAGTATACTCTAAAGTAATGCTAAACCCCAACGTGCGAAGATGTGTCAAGGATAAGACTGCCCGATATAACTTGTATTAGCACAATACAAGTTACCCACTCTTAAACTCAGCAACCGGGACGGAAGTA
>NC_039366.1:102501218-102501354 GCF_003573695.1 Papaver somniferum
AGAATCACAGGTTCAAAAAGCTGTCCTTAACACATTAGTTCGCGAGTATACTCTAAAGTAATGCTAAACCCCAACGTGCGAAGATGTGTCCAGGATAAGACTGCCCGATATAACTTGTATTAGCACAATACAAGTT
>NC_039366.1:102501364-102539710 GCF_003573695.1 Papaver somniferum
CGCGAGTATACTCTAAAGTAATGCTAAACCCCAACGTGCGAAGATGTGTCAAGGATAAGACTGCCCGATATAACTTGTATTAGCACAATACAAGTTACCCACTCTTAAACTCAGCAACCGGGACGGAAGTACAACGCCGCACGAAAATAAAAGCAAGAAGATGAAGAAAAGTAGACCTAGAGATGGTCGCTGCTTGTGTGTTTTGAAAACGTGATTTTCGAGTTGTATTTACAGGAAAATTAACTTGCAAATCAAGTTAGGTTTAGGTTTTTCTTATAAAACGAGTTTTGTTTCTTGTGAAACAATTAAACGCAAAAAAGGATTTTTTTCCATAAATAAAACTCTTAAATAAATTATTTATCAAGTTAAAAACTTGCAAAAAATAATTTCAAGTAGACACGGTCTTGGTGCTTGGTACACGCGCATGGTCATGGGTCGAAACATGTATCAAACAACTCTACCACGAACAAATTGATGAGGGCAGAATCACAGGTTCAAAAAGCTGTCCTTAACACATTAGTTCGCGAGTATACTCTAAAGTAATGCTAAACCCCAACGTGCGAAGATGTGTCCAGGATAAGACTGCCCGATATAACTTGTATTAGCACAATACAAGTTACCCACTCTTAAACTCAGCAACGGGGATGGAAGTAAAAAAACGCTGCAAAAAAATAAAAGCAAGAAGATGAAGAAAAGTAGACCTAGAGATGGTCGCTGCTTGTGTGTTTTGAAAAGAGATTTTCGAGTTGTATTTACAGGAAAATCAACTTGCAAATCAAGTTAGGTTTAGGTTTTTCTTATAAAACGAGTTTTTTTTCTTGTAAAACAATTAAACACAAAAAAGGAATTTTTTCCATAAATAAAACTCTTAAATAAATTATTTATCAAGTTAAAAACTTGCTTAAAATAATTTCAAGTAGACACGGACTTGGTGCTTGGTACACGCGCATGGGCATGGGCATGTATCAAACAACTCTTCCACGAACAAATTGATGAGGCAGAATCACAGGTTCAACAAGCTGTCCTTAACACATTAGTTCGCGAGTATACTCTAAAGTAATGCTAAACCCCAACGTGCGAAGATGTGTCCAGGATAAGACTGCCAGATATAACTTGTATTAGCACAATACAAGTTACCCACTCTTAAACTCAGTAACGGGGATGGAAGTAAAACGCCGCACGAAAATAAAAGCAAGAAATTGAAGAAAAGTAGACCTAGAGATGGTCGCTGCTTGTGTGTTTTGAAAAGATATTTTCGAGTTGTATTTACAGGAAAATTAACTTGCAATTCAAGTTAGGTTTAGGTTTTTCTTATAAAACGAGTTTTGTTTCTTGTAAAACAATTAAACACAAAAAAGGAATTTTTTCCATAAATAAAACTTTTAAATAAATTATTTATCAAGTTAAAAACTTGCAAAAAATAATTTCAAGTAGACACGGACTTGGTGCTTGGTACACGCGCATAGGCATGGGTCGAAACATGTATCAAACAACTTTACCACGAACAAATTGATGAGGGCAGAATCACAGGTTCAACAACCTGTCCTTAGCACATTAGTTCGCGAGTATACTCTAAAGTAATGCTAAACCCCAATGTGCGAAGATGTGTCCAGGATAAGACTTCCCGATATAACTTGTATTAGCACAATACAAGTTACCCACTCTTAAACTCAGCAACGAGGATGGAAGTAAAACTCCGCACGAAAATAAAAGCAAGAAGATGAAGAAAAGTAGACCTAGAGATGGTCGCTGCTTGTGTGTTTTGAAAAGAGATTTTCAAGTTGTATTTACAGGAAAATTAACTTGCAAATCAAGTTAGGTTTAGGTTTTTCTTATAAAACGAGTTTTGTTTCTTGTAAAACAATTAAACACAAAAAAAGAATTTTTTCCAAAAATAAAACTCTTAAATAAATTATTTATCAAGTTAAAAACTTGCAAAAAATAATTTCAAGTAGACACGAACTTGGTGCTTGGTACACGCGCATGGTCATGGGTCGAAACATGTATCAAACAACTCTACCACGAACAAATTGATGAGGGCAGAATCACAGGTTCAAAAAGCTGTCCTTAACACATTAGTTCGCGAGTATACTCTAAAGTAATGCTAAACCCCAACGTGCGAAGATGTGTCCAGGATAAGACTGCCCGATATAACTTGTATTAGCACAATACAAGTTACCCACTCTTAAACTCAGCAACGGGGATGGAAGTAAAAAAACGCTGCAAAAAAATAAAAGCAAGAAGATGAAGAAAAGTAGACCTAGAGATGGTCGCTGCTTGTGTGTTTTGAAAAGAGATTTTCGAGTTGTATTTACAGGAAAATTAACTTGCAAATCAAGTTAGGTTTAGGTTTTTCTTATAAAACGAGTTTTGTTTCTTGTAAAACAATTAAACACAAAAAAGGAATTTTTTCCATAAATAAAACTCTTAAATAAATTATTTATCAAGTTAAAAACTTGCAAAAAATAATTTCAAGTAGACACGGACTTGGTGCTTGGTACACGCGCATGGGCATGGGTCGAAACATGTATCAAACAACTCTACCACGAACAAATTGATGAGGCAGAATCACAGGTTCAACAAGCTGTCCTTAACACATTAGTTCGCGAGTATACTCTAAAGTAATGCTAAACCCCAACGTGCGAAGATGTGTCCAGGATAAGACTGCCAGATATAACTTGTATTAGCACAATACAAGTTACCCACTCTTAAACTCAGCAACGGGGATGGAAGTAAAACGCCACACGAAAATATAAGCAAGAAGATGAAGAAAAGTAGACCTAGAGATGGTCGTTGCTTGTGTGTTTTGAAAAGAGATTTTCGAGTTGTATTTACAGGAATGTTAACTTGCAAATCAAGTTAGGTTTTTCTTATAAAACGAGTTTTTTTTCTTGTAAAACAATTAAACACAAAAAAGGATTTTTTTCCATAAATAAAACTCTTCAATAAATTATTTATCAAGTTAAAAACTTGCAAAAAATAATTTCAAGTAGACACGGACTTGGTGCTTGGTACACGCGCATGGGCATGGGTCGAAACATGTATCTAACAACTCTACCACAAACAAATTGATGAGGGCAGAATCACAGGTTCAACAACCTGTCCTTAACACATTAGTCCGCGAGTATACTCTAAAGTAATGCTAAACCCCAACGTGCGAAGATGTGTCAAGGATAAGACTGCCCGATATAACTTGTATTAGCACAATACAAGTTACCCACTCTTAAACTCAGCAACCGGGACGGAAGTAAAACGCCGCACGAAAATAAAAGCAAGAAGATGAAGAAAAGTAATCCTAGAGATGGTCGCTGCTTGTGTGTTTTGAGAACGTGATTTTCGAGTTGTATTTACAGGAAAATTAACTTGCAAATCAAGTTAGGTTTAGGTTTTTCTTATAAAACGAGTTTTGTTTCTTGTAAAACAATTAAACGCAAAAAAGGATTTTTTTCCATAAATAAAACTCTTAAATAAATTATTTATCAAGTTAAAAACTTGCAAAAAATAATTTCAAGTAGACACGGTCTTGGTGCTTGGTACACGCGCATGGGCATAGGTCGAAACATGTATCAAACAACTCTACCACGAAAAAATTGATGAGGGCAGAATCACAGGTTCAACAAGCTTTCCTTAACACATTAGTTCGCGAGTATACTCTAAAGTAATGCTAAACCCCAACATGCGAATATGTGTCTAGGATAAGACTGCCCGATATAACTTGTATTAGCACAATACAAGTTACCCACTCTTAAACTCAGCAACGGGGATGGAAGTAAAACGCCGCACGAAAATAAAAGCAAGAAGTTGAAGAAAAGTAGACCTAGAGATGGTCGCTGCTTGTGTGTTTTGAAAAGAGATTTTCGAGTTGTATTTACAGGAAAATTAACTTGCAATTCAAGTTAGGTTTAGGTTTTTCTTATAAAACGAGTTTTGTTTCTTGTAAAACAATTAAACACAAAAAAAGAATTTTTCCGTAAATAAAACTTTTAAATAAATTATTTATCAAGTTAAAAACTTGCAAAAAATAATTTCAAGTAGACACGGACTTGGTGCTTGGTACACATGCATGGGCATGGGTCGAAACATGTATCAAACAACTCTACCACGAAAAATTTGATGAGGGCAGAATCACAGGTTCAACAAGCTTTCCTTAACACATTAGTTCGCGAGTATACTCTAAAGTAATGCTAAACCCCAACATGCGAAGATGTGTCTAGGATAATGATGAGTGCCAAATATTGTATATATTTATCCCTTTCTGTTGGCATTTTAACTCATCTTTTATGCATTAATTCTACATTTTACCCCATATTCTGTATTTTCATTGTTTTCAAGAATAAATATTTTTATTAATTAATTTTGCATTTTTAGGTAATAAATAAAGTTCGGATGAGTCGCGGAGCGAAAAGAGCAGAAAAGTAGTGAAAAGCCGGGAGAAATTACGCAAGGAAGCCGCGAAGAATGGTGCGCACAACCTCATTTTCTACACACAAAAGCGCCTCCGTTCTCAGCCGTCAGATCAGTTCCCAGAAGCATCCGATGGTCGCTCCTGCATAGAGCATCAAAATCTGAAGTCTCTGACAAGCACCACAGCGCTGAAATTCCAAGCCTTCAGATTAGATGGTAGTTGAATCCAACGGTCGCTCCCTTGCTGTTCATCAACGTTTGATATCTCCGCCTTACACTACAACACCTAACCCCATCTAGAGCCGTTAACTTCGTCGTATAAAAAAATCCAGCGGTCGCTACAAGCTTCACTTCATCTCACCGTCCGATTGATCTTTCATCTCCCTATCCCACGGCGCAGCGTCGCAGATCATCACACTCGATACACTCGCCTCACACCCTAGCGACCGAGCACCTACACCTCAACCAAACGCACCCTTCCCTTCTCCATCGAACCATCTCCTCCATCACCCCCTCTGCAGAACCGCCATGCCCCGTACCACCACCATCATCACCACCTCTCCCTGACGCCCCCAAATCACTCCACTATTTTCTCCCCAAATCACTCTACCTATACCCATCATCACTATCACGTTTTACATCAACTAATCTCCTCAATTTCTCATCTCTGCCGACTGAAACCCTAGGTGAGAAATTGAAGATATAAGTTGATGTTAGAGCAGCAATTGGAGCGGGAGATGACTCAGGAAGAGAAATAGAAGGATGGGTCGACGAGATGGAGCGAGAATTTCATCAACAGTAGGTAATTGGCAAAACCTAATTTTACGGACTTTGGGGAAAATTGGGGGAAAAGCTAATTTTGTGTAATGGGTATAAATTGGTGTTGGGGGAAGCATTAGGGAGATACTATTTACCTCTCTGGACTAGCCAGTAGAGAATTGAACAAAATTTTGTTGAATTTCAAATTTCAATACTTATCAGTAGAATATTGTTTATGTGTTTTGTTATCTCAAATGATGCTACTTGTGCTTGAATTTTTACATATGTTGAATGTGATTGTTTTAAACATGGTTAGCATGAGCTAATCACTTTCAGGCCAAGGCTCAGTGAAGCCTTGTGCACTGTCTAGTGTGATTGAGCTAGGATAATTCTTCCCTGCTGTGTTGTGAATGTGTATTTGAGAGAGGCCAATGCTCATAGAGCCTGTGATTGGTTGTACTGTCAAAAGACAGCCAATGCTAGGGGTAGACTAGTGAGCAAGTTGGTGTTCTCTCATTTCTAGTGTATGCTTAGGATTGAATATAACCTAGACCATGTCACTTGATTAGGACACAAGGTGGATCATATGCTTTGGCTTGCCCACCACTTCTCTTTTAATCAATCTTAATTTCAGTCACTTTTAATTTCAGTCTTGTATGCTTGTATCACCTGTTACTTTTCTTGCCTTTCATTTTCTTGCTTTTTATAACTATTGTGCACTGAAGTCAGTGCACTGAACACAATCCTGCCTCTTGCCCTTGGCTGCCAAGCCTTGGTTGTTTGTTGCTTTTCTTAACTGCTTCTTTATTGCCTTTCCCTGCATTTTTGGTTCTTTGCTTATCTTTCCCTGCTGTGGTTCTTAGCCTGTTTCTCTATTGCTTTATATTGTGTTCTTATTTCTCTGCCTGAAACCTTGCCTGCCCTTAGCTCATTACACATCTTAGCTAGGAAAACTTCTCATATGCTCCTCTCCCTGTGGACAAACCCCTACTCACTCTTTTATTACAAATATTGACCTTGTATACTTGCAAGCATATTGTGTGCATCTTAGAATCCACAACAAGTTTTTGGCGCCGCTGCCGGGGAGCTGGCTGCCATATTTTTGAAGTTTTCATAGCTGTTGTGGCCTTGTTGTGCTTGCATAGTTGTGTGTGTTCATTGCTATCTTGTTCACTTGCTAACTGCTGCTGGAGCTGTGCATTATTTGTTGTTGCTGCCAAGCCTGCTGCAAAGCCTGCTGCAAAGCCTGCTGCAAAGCCTGCTGCAAAGCCTGCTGCTGCTGTTGCTGCTGCTGCTGTTGCTGCTGTGCTGTGCTGTTGCTGCCAAGCCAAAGTCTGCTGCTGCTGTTGCTGCTGTTGCTGCTGGTGAACCAAAGCAACTGCTGCTGCCAAGTGAAGCTGCTGCTGCCAAGCTGTTGCTGTTGCCAAGCTTGCTGCCAACTGAAGCTGCCTAGCTGCTGCTGCTGCTGTTGCTTCTGATCCAACTTGCTGCCAACTTGCTGCCAACTGATGCTGCCAGGCCTGCTGCCAACCTCTTCTGCTGGGCTTGTGCAACAATCTCTGAACTGGGCTTGAACCAACTGAGCTGGGCTCAGTAACCTCAACTTCTGCTGGGCTTGCAACTTCTGCTCTTGGGCTTGCAACTTCAGCTGGGCTCCGTTGCTGCTGCTGCTGGGCTCTGCTCCACCTGTTGCTGCTGGGCTTGGACGTGAGCTGCTAGGACGATCCTAAAGCCCAACTGGGCCTTGCAACTAAAAGGGGACTAAAAGCCTATTTTTGGGCTTCCCTCCAAAAACAAGTAAGCCTAACCCATGAGTTAACCCACTTGGGCCTCATTTAAATTCAAATTTGGGCTTGTAATAATTTATTTAATTATTTATTTGGGTTTGTAATAATTTTTATTTTCTTTTTCTTTTTTTTATTATTTGGGATTGTAATAATTTTTTTATTTTCTTTTTTGTTTTTCTTTATTTTTCTTTTATTTTTCTTTTTTCTTTTATGGGTTTGTTTAAATTATTATTATTGTTTTTATTTTCTTTTATGAGTTGTGATAATTTATGATAGGTTTAGTTCAAAATTTTTCAAAAACCCAAAATTTTTAAACCAAAAACAAAATCCCTTCTTTAAACCAAAACCCATACAAAACCAAAACTTCATAACCCTTGGGCCAAATTGTTTCCGATTGCTCTGTCTGACCAACATGTTAGTTAAGGTACCTACTAGGACATGATTGTGACCTACAGAGACCAGACAAACAGACTTGTTAGAATTAACCCAGACGAACCTAGAAATTCTAAGTTCTGAGGGAGACAGTCCAGATCAACCAGAAACAATGGGAGAACCACGTACCCTCAAGGATTATATGTACCCAACTAGAGCCAGTCAACCTTCTTGTATTGTGCTACCCGAGGCTAATGGCCATTATGAGCTGAAATCAAGCACAATACAGATGCTTCCTATTTTTAGAGGTGTTGAGAATGAAAACCCGTACCACCACGTGAGAGAATTCGAGGAAATTTGTGGAACTCTGCGTTTCACTCAAATGTCCGACGAAACCCTAAAGTTAAGGCTTTTTCCTTTTTCCCTGAAAGATAAGGCAAAGGCCTGGCTCTATGCTTTACAGCCTCAATCCATCATGACATGGGATGACCTCATAAAGGAGTTTTTCAAAAAGTTTTTCCCGAACCACAAGACTGCGACAATTCGTCAAAGTCTGAATAGCTTTGTGCAATTAGAAGGTGAGACCTTAGCTAGATACCTGGAGAGATTCAATGAATTATTGCTCCAATGTCCCCATCATGGTTTTGAAAAATGGAGACTTGTGCAAATTTTGTATGAAGGTCTAGATGTGTCCACCCGAACAACGGTTGAGTCGATGTGTAATGGTCTATTCGTAGATAAAACTGCTGACGTGTCTTGGGACTTCTTGATTGAAGTAGCTGAAAAGACGCAACAGTGGGAATCCATCCGTGAAACCAGAAAGACTACATCCGAAGCAAAGGCTTTTAGGATTGAAGCAGATTTTGAGGGTAGAGCAAACATGGCATCAATAGTTAGGAGATTAGAAGAGTTAGAACTACATAAAAATTCAAAACCTTCCACCACTACTCTCCGAGAACATGTCGCTTCATCTATTTGTGCTGCTTGTAACGACCCCAACCATCAATTCCAAAATTGTCCAGATTTGCTTGCAGTCCAGGAGTCTAGGCTTGAACAGGCACATGCCATGTTTCAGAAACCAGAGCATAACCCTTATTCACAGACCTACAATCCAGGATGGAGAAACCACCCTAACTTTTCATGGTCAAAAGGACCCACTCAAGGAGGACCATCTCAACCCAATCAGGGCTATCAAAACAATCAGGGGTATCAGAACAATCAAGGTTATCAACACTCGAGAAACCCTCAGCAACAATCAAACCCTCAACAACAATCAAACTCTCAACAACAATCATATCCTCAACACAATACCGACAAGAGATTGTCCACCTTAGAGGAAATGTTTCAGAGTTTGATGCAAAGTCAGAAAAATCTAGATCAAAAGATGGATCAAATATGTGAGAGAGAAAAGGGTAAACTTCCGAGCCAACCCCAACAAAATCCAAAGAGGATATTTCAAACAGGCACAACATCCTGCACTGAAACCTCACCTGATCAAATCCATGCCATTACCACCCTCCGAAGTGGTAAAGTCATCGAGAACAACGTAGGCGAACCTAATGAGTCTGATACAAATTCCACGTTGTCTCCACAACCCCAGAAAACCAAAGAATCTGAGCAAGTTGGAAAATCTGACAATTCTACTGCTGTGAATGTCCCTTTGCCAACTCATCTTCCGGTTGCTCCATTTCCTCAAAGATTGATCTATCAACAGAAAAGTACCCATTACAATGAGATGTTAGATCTGTTCAAGAGAGTCAACATCAACATTCCTTTTCTTGAAGCAATCAAGCAAATCCCTGCTTATGCCAAATTCCTCAAAGACTTGTGTACTCAAAAGCGCAAGCTCAATGTGCAAAAACGTGCTTTCTTAGCTGAGCAGGTGAGTTCCATCATTCTAAATAAAACTCCACCCAAGTTTAGGGATCCAGGATGTCCAACAATTTCTTGCACTATAGGAGAACACACGGTCAATAAAGCGTTATTAGACCTAGGTGCAAGTGTTAACCTACTGCCATATTCTGTTTATGAGCAGTTAGGTCTTGGGGAGTTGAAACCAACATCTATCACTCTACAGCTGGCAGACCGATCTGTCAAGATTCCTCGTGGAGTGGTCGAAGACGTTTTGATCAAGGTTGACAAATTCTATTTTCCCGTAGACTTCATTGTCTTAGACACTCAACCTGTACAAAACCCAGACTGTCACATTCCTGTCATCTTAGGACGTCCTTTCTTGGCTACGTCCAACGCGATCATTAATTGTCGGAATGGAGTGTTGAAACTGTCTTTTGGTAACATGACGGTAGAATTGAATGTGTTCGATATTAGTCAACAACCTGTGAATCTTGATGATGATGATGTGCATGAAGTTAATATGATTGAAGGATTAATGCAAGATTCGTTGACTAACATTCTATCCGTTGACCCCTTTCAAGCATGTATGGAGAACTTTAACCCTGATTTCTATGATGATGCATACTGTAGTGACGTCCTATCTCTGCTCGAATCTGTACCTCAAATGGACGTCACGGAGAGGAAATATGAAGTGGAACAACCCCTACTCTCTGATTCCAAGATTATTCCATCCATTGTTGAGCCACCCAAGCTTGAATTGAAAACATTGCCTAGTACGTTGAAGTACGCATTCCTAGGTTCTTCTGATACTTTACCTGTCATTATTTCATCATGTTTAGACACGGAACAGGAAAGTAAGCTTTTAGAAGTACTTAAGGAACACAAAGAGGCATTAGGATGGACCATCTCAGATCTCAAAGGAATTAGTCCCACCATTTGCATGCACCACATTAACCTTGAAGAGAATGCCAAACCATCGAGGGAAATGCAAAGGAGACTTAATCCTAACATGAGAGATGTAGTCAAAGGAGAGATCCTGAAACTACTTGATGCGGGTATCATATACCCAATTCCCGATAGCAAATGGGTTAGTCCCATTCAAGTTGTGCCTAAGAAGTCAGGCATTACTGTTGTTCAGAACGACAAGAATGAATTAGTCCCTACTCGTACAATCACAGGATGGCGAGTATGCATCGACTACAGGAAGTTGAACACAGTAACAAGGAAGGATCACTTCCCGCTCCCTTTCATTGACCAAATGCTAGAACGTGTGTCTGGACACAGTCACTACTGTTTTCTAGATGGCTTTTCCGGTTATAACCCCATTTTGATTGTGGAGATTTTTGATGTTTGGGGGATAGACTTCATGGGTCCATTTCCCATGTCTGACAGCAAGTTGTACATACTAGTTGCAGTTGATTACGTTTCTAAGTGGGTAGAAGCCATAGCAACCAGAACAAATGACCACAAGGTGGTACTTTCATTTCTAAAGGAGAACATATTTGCACGTTTTGGTACCCCTAGAGCTATCATCAGTGACGGCGGTTCACATTTTCGTAACAAGTACTTTGAGTCTTTAGTACGCAAGTATGGCATAACTCACAAGGTTGCTACTCCGTACCACCCTCAGACTAGTGGACAAGTGGAAGTGTCTAATAGGGAAATTAAGCACATTCTGGAGAAGACGGTCAACCCGTCCGGGAAAGATTGGTCATTGAGATTGAATGATGCTTTGTGGGCCTATAGAACAGCTTATAAGACACCAATTGGCATGTCCCCCTATCGTCTAGTGTATGGAAAGCCGTGCCATCTACCTGTGGAATTAGAACATCGTGCCTACTGGGCAATCAAAGAGCTGAACTTCTCTCTGGACGAAGCTGGAATTCAACGGAAACTTCAACTCAACGAGTTGGAAGAATTGAGAAATGAGGCTTATGACAGTGCCAAGTTGTACAAGCAAAAGATGAAGATATTTCATGATAAGCGTATTCTGCGCAAATCCTTCACTCCTGGTCAGAAAGTCTTGCTGTATGACTCCCGATTACATCTTTTTCCAGGAAAACTGCGTTCCAGATGGAAGGGACCGTACCTAGTACGCACAGTTTTTCCTCATGGAGCTGTAGAGCTGGAGGATGTCTCCAACAAGAACATTTTCAAAGTCAACGGGCAGAGATTAAAGCCATTCCTTGAGCCATTTCCACCCGACATTGAAACAACCAACCTGGAGGACCCAGTCTATGTGGACTAAACTGGTCCACTCTTTCCCTAAATAACCAAAAAGTTTTCCAAATGTTTCCCTAAAAACCAAAATTTTTCTTTTTCCCATCAAAACCAAATGTCTCCCGGCAAAACCAAATTTTTCCAAAAAGTCCAATCCCATTAAAAACCAAATTTTCTTGTAGATAATGTGTTAGTTAAATTTCCTTTTGTATATATTTTGTGCTCATCCATTGTGACTACTAATATGATGGATTTTTGCCTGAAATAACGGAGTTTTAATCGAGCTGCCGCCGTACAATCGGGTATTCTCTCTCCTTTTACTCTACTCAGCATGTTCCTCTTCATATATTGTTTTATAATTCTTTCCATATTTTGAAACATTGAGGACAATGTTTAGTTTAGGTTTGGGGGTATAGAGTAGATACCACGATAATATGCCATAATTGAAAACAAAACTCCATCTTTTTGAAAAAAAAATTGAAAAATCAAAATAAAAAATTAAAAAATTAAAAAAATCATAAAAATGGAGCTCATTTACCTTGAAATGTTGACTCTTGTGCAAATATGTAATTATTAGGAGTCTTAGTCTAGATATTTAGGCACCCTGATTCTAGCACAATTCACATAGTGATAAGAAATTTGCACGCGCACGATCTACCAATACATGTATGGCCTCGATCTTCAAGGTGTTTGATAGGAAGTTACGATTGCCAATCACTTTAGAATACTGAACGAAACTTGACTAGCTTGTTCTTTGGTTGGTTGGGATAGAAGGTGGAGGTTACATTAAGAAAGACAACCATCGAATTTAACTGGGTGCATCAAAAAGGGCTACCTCTTGCAAAGTGTCATGTAATTTTTGTTTCCTTTTGTATATGTATCAAAAGTGTTTCCTTTTCCAAAAAAAAGAAAAAAAAGAAAAAAAAAAGAAAAAAATATCAGAAAAATACAAAAAAATCAAGTATTTATCAATTCCATTCTCTCTTGTTCCAAAAATAAAAGAGAATAGTCAATGTAAATAAGAGTCATGTAAATAGTCATCTTTTGTTGTTTCATTGTAATAAGCAAGGAGGGTGTATGCCATTGATGTACAACGCGAGTAATTGTGAAATACCTCCAACTCATTCACAATTCTCGTAAAGTCCGGACAGCTAGCTAGATTTCGACCTCAGTTCTTAGCCTGAGAAACTATCTCTTGGTGATTAGTAGTCATAACTTCAGATCTTTCTTTACACATGTGTAGATACACTTTACACTCTTATCACATGTCTTTTTTTGTTATCAGTGCTAGGATTGTGCCTTCGATAGCTAGATTGACATCTCCATTTTGCTGTGAGCTTAAACTGTTTTGCACATGTCACGTTTGATGGAATCTGAGCTTATATTTTGTCCTTAGGTTTTGTAGGCACACCTCTGGTAAACCTTCACGAGACTTCAACTCGTCCACTAGGGACACTTAGTGGTTTAAAAGGATTAGTGCATACGCTAAATGCATTCGAGAGACCAGCGACAGTGGTATAGTTAGGATTTCCTTAGTTTTGTTTTACTTGAGGACAAGTAAAATTCAGGTTTGGGGGTATTTGATGAGTGCCAAATAATGTATATATTTATCCCTTTTTGTTGGCAATTTAACTCATCTTTTATGCATTAATTCTACATTTTACCCCATATTCTGTATTTTCATTGTTTTCAAGAATAAATATTTTTATTAATTAATTTTGCATTTTTAGGTAATAAATAAAGTTCGGATGAGTCGCGGAGCGAAAAGAGCAGAAAAGTAGTGAAAAGCCGGGAGAAATTACGCAAGGAAGCCGCGAAGAATGGTGCGCACAACCTCATTTTCTACACACAAAAGCGCCTCCGTTCTCAGCCATCAGATCATTTCTCAGAAGCATCCGACGGTCGCTCCCTCATAGAGCATCGAAATCTGATGTCTCTGCCGAGCACCACATAGCTGAAATTCCAAGCCTTCAGATTAGATGGTAGTTGAATCCAACGGTCGCTCCCTTGCTGTGCATCGAAGATTGATATCTCCGCCTAACACTACAACACCTAACTCCATCTGGCATCGTTGATTTTGTTGTATTATATAATCTAGCGGTCGCTACAAGCTTCACTTCACATCACCGTCCGATTGATCTTTCATCTCCCAATCCCACGGCTCAGCGTCGCAGATCATCAAGACTCGATGCATTCGCCTTACACCCTAGTACCCGAGCCCATCCACCTAACCCAAACACAGTCGAGCCATACCCTCTCCACCATCTTCTCCACAGCGACGCTGTCGCCATCACCACCACCATGTCCGTCTCCATCACCACCACCTCACCCCAAATCACTCCACTATTTTCTCCCCAAATCACTCTACCTATACCCATCATCACTATCACGTTTACATCAACTAATCTCCTCAATTTCTCATCTCTGCCGACTGAAACCCTAGGTGAGAAATTGAAGATATAAGTTGATGTTAGAGCAGCAATTGGAGCGGGAGATGACTCAGGAAGAGAAATAGAAGGATGGGTCGACGAGATGGAGCGAGAATTTCATCAACAGTAGGTAATTGGCAAAACCTAATTTTACTGACTTTGGGGAAAATTGGGGGAAAACCTAATTTTGTGTAATGGGTATAAATTGGTGTTGGGGGAAGCATTAGAAAGACACTATTTACCTCTCTGGACTAGCCAGTAGAGAATTGAACAAAATTTTGTTGAATTTCAAATTTCAATACTTATCAGTAGAATATTGCTTATGTGTTTTGTTATCTCAAATGATGCTACTTGTGCTTGAATTTTTACATATGTTGAATGTGATTGTTTTAAACATGGTTAGCATGAGCTAATCACTTTCAGGCCAAGGCTCAGTGAAGCCTTGTGCACTGTCAAGTGTGATTGAGCTAGGATAATTCTTCCCTGCTGTGTTGTGAATGTGTATTTGAGAGAGGCCAATGCTCATAGAGCCTGTGATTGGCTGTACTGTCAAAAGACAGCCAATGCTAGGGGTAGACTAGTGAGCAAGTTGGTGTTCTCTCATTTCTAGTGTATGCTTAGGATTGAATATAACCTAGACCATGTCACTTGATTAGGACACAAGGTGGATCATATGCTTTGGCTTGCCCACCACTTCTCTTTTAATCAATCTTAATTTCAGTCACTTTTAATTTCAGTCTTGTATGCTTGTATCACCTGTTACTTTTCTTGCCTTTCATTTTCTTGCTTTTTATAACTATTGTGCACTGAAGTCAGTGCACTGAACACAATCCTGCCTCTTGCCCTTGGCTGCCAAGCCTTGGTTGTTTGTTGCTTTTCTTAACTGCTTCTTTATTGCCTTTCCCTGCATTTTTGGTTCTTTGCTTATCTTTCCCTGCTGTGGTTCTTAGCCTGTTTCTCTATTGCTTTATATTGTGTTCTTATTTCTCTGCCTGAAACCTTGCCTGCCCTTAGCTCATTACACATCTTAGCTAGGAAAACTTCTCATATGCTCCTCTCCCTGTGGACAAACCCCTACTCACTCTTTTATTACAAATATTGACCTTGTATACTTGCAAGCATATTGTGTGCATCTTAGAATCCACAACAAGTTTTTGGCGCCGCTGCCGGGGAGCTGGCTGCCATATTTTTGAAGTTTTCATAGCTGTTGTGGCCTTGTTGTGCTTGCATAGTTGTGTGTGTTCATTGCTATCTTGTTCACTTGCTAACTGCTGCTGGAGCTGTGCATTATTTGTTGTTGCTGCCAAGCCTGCTGCAAAGCCTGCTGCAAAGCCTGCTGCAAAGCCTGCTGCAAAGCCTGCTGCTGCTGTTGCTGCTGCTGCTGTTGCTGCTGTGCTGTGCTGTTGCTGCCAAGCCAAAGTCTGCTGCTGCTGTTGCTGCTGTTGCTGCTGGTGAACCAAAGCAACTGCTGCTGCCAAGTGAAGCTGCTGCTGCCAAGCTGTTGCTGTTGCCAAGCTTGCTGCCAACTGAAGCTGCCTAGCTGCTGCTGCTGCTGTTGCTTCTGATCCAACTTGCTGCCAACTTGCTGCCAACTGATGCTGCCAGGCCTGCTGCCAACCTCTTCTGCTGGGCTTGTGCAACAATCTCTGAACTGGGCTTGAACCAACTGAGCTGGGCTCAGTAACCTCAACTTCTGCTGGGCTTGCAACTTCTGCTCTTGGGCTTGCAACTTCAGCTGGGCTCCGTTGCTGCTGCTGCTGGGCTCTGCTCCACCTGCTGCTGCTGGGCTTGGACGTGAGCTGCTAGGACGATCCTAAAGCCCAACTGGGCCTTGCAACTAAAAGGGGACTAAAAGCCTATTTTTGGGCTTCCCTCCAAAAACAAGTAAGCCTAACCCATGAGTTAACCCACTTGGGCCTCATTTAAATTCAAATTTGGGCTTGTAATAATTTATTTAATTATTTATTTTGGGATTGTAATAATTTTTATTTTCTTTTTCTTTTTTTTATTTGGGATTGTAATAATTTTTTATTTTCTTTTTTGTTTTTCTTTATTTTTCTTTTATTTTTCTTTTTTCTTTTATGGGTTTGTTTTAATTATTATTATTGTTTTTATTTTCTTTTATGAGTTGTGATAATTTATGCTAGGTTTAGTTCAAAAATTTTCAAAAACCCAAAATTTTTAATCCCTTCTTTAAACCAAAATCCATTCAAAAACCAAATCTTCATAACCCTTGGGCCAAATTGTTTCCGATTGCTCTGTCTGACCAACATGTTAGTTAAGGTACCTACTAGGACATGATTGTGACCTACAGAGACCAGACAAACAGACTTGTTAGAATTAACCCAGACGAACCTATCGAAATTCTAAGTTCTGAGGGAGACAGTCCAGATCAACCAGAAACAATGGGAGAACCACGTACTCTCAAGGATTATATGTACCCAACTAGAGCCAGTCAACCGTCCTGTATTTTGCTGCCCGAGGCTAATGGCCATTATGAGCTGAAATCTAGCACAATACAGATGCTTCCTATTTTTAGAGGTGTTGAGAATGAAAACCCTTACCACCACGTGAGAGAATTCGAGGAAATTTGTGGAACTCTGCGTTTCACTCAAATGACCGACGAAACCCTGAAGTTAAGGCTTTTTCCTTTTTCCCTGAAAGATAAGGCAAAGGCCTGGCTCTATGCTTTACAGCCTCAATCCATCATGACATGGGATGACCTCATAAAGGAGTTTTTCAAAAAGTTTTTCCCGAACCACAAGACTGCGACAATTCGTCAAAGTCTGAATAGCTTTGTGCAATTAGAAGGTGAGACCTTAGCTAGATACCTGGAGAGATTCAATGAATTATTGCTCCAATGTCCCTATCATGGTTTTGAAAAATGGAGACTTGTGCAAATTTTGTATGAAGGTCTAGATGTGTCCACCCGAACAACGGTTGAGTCGATGTGTAATGGTCTATTCGTAGACAAAACTGCTGATGCTTCTCGGGACTTCTTAATTGAAGTAGCTGAAAAGACGCAACAGTGGGAATCCATCCGTGAAACCAGAAAGACTACATCCGAAGCAAAGGCTTTTAGGATTGAAGCGGATTTTGAGGGTAGAGCAAACATGGCATCAATAGTTAGGAGATTAGAAGAGTTAGAACTACATAAAAATTCAAAACCTTCCACCACTACTCTCCGAGAACATGTCGCTTCGTCTGTTTGTGCTGCTTGTAACGACCCCAACCATCAATTCCAAAATTGTCCAGATTTGCTTGCAATCCAGGAGTCTAGGCTTGAACAGGCACATGCCATGTTTCAAAAACCAGAGCATAACCCTTATTCTCAGACCTACAATCCAGGATGGAGAAACCACCCTAACTTTTCATGGTCAAAAGGGCCCACTCAAGGAGGACCATCTCAACCCAGTCAAAGCTATCAAAACAATCAGAGCTATCAAAACAATCAGGGATATCAGAACAATCAAGGTTATCAACACCCGAGAAACCCTCAGCAACAATCGAACTCTCAACAATCATATCCTCAGCACAATACAGACAAGAGATTATCCACCTTAGAGGAAATGTTTCAGAGTTTGATGCAAAGTCAGAAAAATCTAGATCAAAAGATGGATCAAATATGTGAGAGAGAAAAGGGTAAACTTCCGAGCCAACCCCAACAAAATCCAAAGAGGATATTTCAAACAGGCACAACATCCTGCACTGAAACCTCACCTGATCAAATCCATGCCATTACCACCCTCCGAAGTGGTAAAGTCATCGAGAACAACGTAGGCGAACCTAATGAATCTGATACAAATTCCACGTTGTCTCCACAACCCCAGAAAACCAAAGAATCTGAGCAAGTTGGAAAATCTGACAATTCTACTGCTGTGAATGTCCCTTTGCCAACTCATCTTCCTGTTGCTCCATTTCCTCAGAGATTGATCTATCAACAGAAAAGTACCCATTACAATGAGATGTTAGATCTGTTCAAGAGAGTCAACATCAACATTCCTTTTCTTGAAGCAATCAAGCAAATCCCTGCTTATGCCAAATTCCTCAAAGACTTGTGTACTCAAAAGCGCAAGCTCAATGTGCAAAAACGTGCTTTCTTAGCTGAGCAGGTGAGTTCCATCATTCTGAACAAAACTCCACCCAAGTTTAGGGATCCAGGATGTCCAACAATTTCTTGCACTATAGGAGAACACACGGTCAATAAAGCGTTATTAGACCTAGGTGCAAGTGTTAACCTACTGCTATATTCTGTTTATGAGCAGTTAGGTCTTGGGGAGTTGAAACCAACTTCTATCACTCTACAACTGGCAGACCGCTCTGTCAAGATTCCTCGTGGGGTGGTGGAAGATGTTTTGATCAAGGTTGACAAATTCTATTTTCCCGTAGACTTCATTGTCTTAGACACTCAACCTGTACAAAACCCAGACTGTCACATTCCTGTCATCTTAGGACGTCCTTTCTTGGCTACGTCCAACGCGATCATTAATTGTCGGAATGGAGTGTTAAAACTGTCTTTTGGTAACATGACGGTAGAATTGAATGTGTTCGATATTAGTCAACAACCTGTGAATCTTGATGATGATGATGTGCATGAAGTTAATATGATTGAAGGATTAATGCAAGATTCGTTGACTAACATTCTATCCGTCGACCCCTTTCAAGCATGTATGGAGAACTTTAACCCAGATTCCTATGATGATGCATACTGTAGTGACGTCCTATCTCTGCTCGAATCTGTGCCTCAAATGGACGTCACTGAAAGGAAATATGAAGTGGAACAACCCCTATTCTCTGATTCCAAGCTTATTCCATCCATTGTTGAGCCACCCAAGCTTGAATTGAAACCATTGCCTAGTACGTTGAAGTACGCATTCCTAGGTTCTTCTGATACTTTACCTGTCATTATTTCATCATGTTTAGACACGGAACAGGAAAGTAAGCTTTTAGAAGTACTTAAGGAACACAAAGAGGCCTTAGGATGGACCATCTCAGATCTCAAAGGAATTAGTCCCACCATTTGCATGCACCACATTAACCTTGAAGAGAATGCCAAACCATCGAGGGAAATGCAAAGGAGACTTAATCCTAACATGAGAGATGTAGTCAAAGGAGAGATCCTGAAACTACTTGATGCAGGTATCATATACCCAATTCCCGATAGCAAATGGGTTAGTCCCATTCAAGTTGTGCCTAAGAAGTCAGGCATTACTGTAGTTCAGAACGACAAGAATGAATTAGTCCCTACTCGTACAACCACAGGATGGCGAGTATGCATCGACTACAGGAAGTTGAACACCGTAACAAGGAAGGATCACTTCCCGCTCCCTTTCATTGACCAAATGCTAGAACGTGTGTCTGGACACAGTCACTACTGTTTTCTAGATGGCTTTTCCGGTTATAACCAAATTCACATTGCTCCGGAAGATCAGGAAAAAACTACATTCACGTGTCCATTTGGGACGTTTGCTTATAGACGTATGCCCTTCGGGTTGTGTAATGCACCTGCTACTTTTCAGCGTTGCATGATGAGCATTTTTTCTGACATGATAGATAGTTTTCTCGAGATCTTTATGGATGATTTCTCTGTTTTTGGTTCCTCGTTTGACGAATGTTTGAAGCATCTTGCCCTCGTGATATCCAGATGTAAAGAAAAGAACCTTGTTCTAAATTGGGAAAAATGCCATTTTATGGTGAATTCAGGAATAGTTCTAGGACACATCATCTCAGAGAAAGGAATTGAAGTGGATAAAGCTAAAGTTGATCTCATTCAACATCTACCACAACCTTGCTCTGTGAAGGAGATCAGATCATTTCTAGGTCATGCTGGTTTTTACCGGCGATTCATCAAAGATTTCAGCAAAATCTCCAGACCTCTGTGCAGTCTTCTCTCCAAAGATGTTGCCTTCAATTTCGATGCTGCCTGTGTGAAGGCATGGGAAGAATTAAAAACCCTTCTCACCACCGCTCCTATAGTCCGACCACCCGATTGGAAGTTTCCGTTCGAACTTATGTGTGATGCCTCTGATTATGCTGTTGGTGCTGTTTTAGGACAGCGAGTTGATAGACTACCATATGTGATATACTATGCTAGCAAAACCCTTAATGATGCCCAACTCAATTATTCAACTACCGAGAAGGAATTGCTTGCCGTCGTTTTCGCATTAGACAAGTTTAGATCTTATCTGATAGGGTCTAAGATCATCATATACACAGACCATGCGGCTTTGAAGTATCTTCTTTCCAAGAAGGATGCTAAAGCTCGCCTTATTCGATGGATACTCTTATTACAGGAATTCGATCTCGAAATCCGTGATAAGAAAGGATGTGAGAATGTGGTTGCTGATCATTTGTCTAGATTAACTTTAGAGTCTATTGATGAATCTGAGCTGATTAGAGAATCATTCCCAGATGAACAGCTGATGTCTATCTCAGACCTTCCTTGGTTTGCTGATATAGTTAACTACCTCGCTACATGTAGGATGCCCTCACGTTGGTCAAGACAAGACCGCTCTAAATTCCTGGCTGAAGTCAAACATTTTCTTTGGGATGACCCATATTTGTTTAAGTACTGTCCAGACCAAATCATTAGGAGATGTGTCCCCAACACTGAACAGAAAGATGTGATATCTTTCTGTCATGACCAAGCATGTGGAGGCCATTTCAGTGCCAAGAAAACCGCTGCAAAGATCTTGCAGTGTGGATTCTATTGGCCATCATTGTTCAAGGATTGCCATGATTATTGTGTTGCTTGTGAACGCTGTCAAAAGCTAGGAAGCATTTCGAGGAGAAACATGATGCCATTGAACCCCATTTTGATTGTGGAGATTTTTGATGTTTGGGGGATAGACTTCATGGGTCCATTTCCCATGTCTGACAGCAAGTTGTACATCCTAGTCGCAGTTGATTACGTTTCTAAGTGGGTAGAAGCCATAGCAACCAGAACAAATGACCACAAGGTGGTACTTTCATTTCTAAAGGAAAACATATTTGCACGTTTTGGTACCCCTAGAGCTATCATCAGTGACGGCGGTTCACATTTTCGTAACAAGTACTTTGAGTCTTTAGTACGCAAGTATGGTATAACTCACAAGGTTGCTACTCCGTACCACCCTCAGACGAGTGGACAAGTAGAAGTTTCTAATAGGGAGATTAAGCACATTCTGGAAAAGACGGTCAACCCGTCCAGGAAAGATTGGTCATTGAGATTGAATGATGCTTTGTGGTCCTATAGAACAGCTTATAAGACACCAATTGGCATGTCCCCCTATCGTCTAGTGTATGGAAAGCCGTGCCATCTACCTGTGGAATTAGAACATCGTGCCTACTGGGCAATCAAAGAGCTGAACTTTTCTCTGGACGAAGCTGGAATTCAAAGGAAACTTCAACTCAACGAGTTGGAAGAATTGAGAAATGAGGCTTATGACAGTGCCAAGCTGTACAAGCAAAAGATGAAGATATTTCATGACAAGCGTATTCTACGCAAATCCTTCACTCCTGGTCAGAAAGTCTTGCTGTATGACTCCCGATTACATCTTTTTCCAGGAAAACTGCGTTCCAGATGGAAGGGTCCGTACCTAGTACGCACAGTTTTTCCTCATGGAGCTGTAGAGTTGGAGGATGTCTCCAACAAAAACGTTTTCAAAGTCAACGGGCAGAGATTAAAGCCATTCCTTGAGCCATTTCCACCCGACATTGAAACAACCGACCTGGAGGACCCAGTCTATGTGGACTAAACTGGTCCACTCTTTCCCTAAATAACCAAACAGTTTTCCAAATCTTTCCCTAAAAACCAAAATTTTTTCGTTTTCCCATCAAAACCAAATGTTTCCCAACAAAACCAAATTTTTTTTCCAAAAAGTCCAATCCCATTAAAAACCAAATTTTCTTGTAGATAATGTGTTAGTTAAATTTCCTTTTGTATATATTTTGTGCTCATCCATTGTGACTGCTAATATGATGGATTTTTGCCTTGAAATAACGGAGTTTTAATCGAGCTACCACCGTACAATCGGGTATTCTCTCTCCTTTTACTCTGCTCAGCATGTCCCTTTCCATATGTTGCATTTTAATCCTTTCCATATTTTGAAACATTGAGGACAATGTTTAGTTTAGGTTTGGGGGTATAGAGTAGATACCATGATAATTTGCCATAATTGAAAACAAACTCCTTCTTTTTGAAAAAAAATTGAAAAATTCCAAAAAAAATTGAAAAATCAAAATTCAAAAAAATTAAAAAAAAAAAATGAAAAAAATCATAAAAAATGGAGCTCATTTACCTTGAAATGTTGACTCTTGTGCAAATATGTATTTTTATTAGGAGTCTTAGTCTAGATATTTAGGCACCCTGATTCTAGCACAATTCACATAGTGATAAGAAATTTGCACGCGCACGATCTACCAATACATGTATGGCCTCGATCTTCAAGGTGTTGGATAGGAAGTTACGATTGCCAATCACTTTAGAATACTGAACGAAACTGGACTAGCTTGTTCTTTGGTTGGTTGGGATAGAAGGTGGAGGTTACATTAAGAAAGACAACCATCGAATTTAACTGGGTGCATCAAAAAGGGCTACCTCTTGCAAAGTGTCATGTAATTTTTGTTTCCTTTTGTATATGTATCAAAAGTGTTTCCTTATGCAAAAAAAAAAAAGGAGAAAAAAATATCAGAAAAATACAAAAAAAAAAAATCAAGTATTTATCAATTCCATCATCTCTTGTTCCAAAAATAAAAAGAGAGTAGTCAATGTAAATAAGAGTCATGTAAAGAGTCATTTTGTTGTTTCTTTGTAATAAGCAAGGAGGGTGTATGCCATTGATGTACAACGCGAGTAATTGTGAAATACCTCCAACTCATTCACAATTCTCGTAAAGTCCGGACAGCTAGCTAGATTTCGACCTCAGTTCTTAGCCTGAGAAACTATCTCTTGGTGATTAGTAGTCATAACTTCAGATCTTTCTTTACACATGTGTAGATACACTTTACACTCTTATCACATGTCTTTTTTTTGTTATCAGTGCTAGGATTGTGCCTTCGATAGCTAGATTGACATCTCCATTTTGCTGTGAGCTTAAACTGTTTTGCACATGTCACATTTGATGGAATCTGAGCTTATATTTTGACCTAGAACTTTGTAGGTACGTTCTAAGCAAACCTTCACGAGACTTCAACTCGTCCACTAGGGACACTTAGTGGTTTAAAAGGCTTAGTGCATACGCTAAATGCATTCGAGAGACCAGCGACAGTGGTATAGTTAGGATTTCCTTAGTTTTGTTTTACTTGAGGACAAGTAAAATTCAGGTTTGGGGGTATTT
Organism: Papaver somniferum; assembly: GCF_003573695.1. Taxonomy (NCBI): domain Eukaryota; kingdom Viridiplantae; phylum Streptophyta; class Magnoliopsida; order Ranunculales; family Papaveraceae; genus Papaver; species Papaver somniferum. The sequence goes on from NC_039366.1 coordinate 102,524,507, forward strand.
GATGAGTGCCAAATATTGTATATATTTATCCCTTTTTGTTGGCATTTTAACTCACCTTTTGTGCATTAATTTTACATTTTATCCCATATTCTGTATTTTCATTGTTTTCAAGAATAAATATTTTTATTAATTAATTTTGCATTTTTAGGTAATAAATAAAGTTCGGATGAGTCGCGGAGCGAAAAGAGCAGAAAAGTAGTGAAAAGCCGGGAGAAATTACGCAAGGAAGCCGCGAAGAATGGTGCGCACAACCTCATTTTCTACACACAAAAGCGCCTCCGTTCTCAGCCATCAGATCAGTTCTCAGAAGCATCCAACGGTCGCTCCTTCATGGAGCATCAAAATCTGAAGTCTCTGCCAAGCACCACAGCGCTGAAATTCCAAGCCTTCAGATTAGATGGTAGTTGAATCCAACGGTCGATCCCTTGCTGTTCATCAACGTTTGATATCTCCGCCTTACACTACAACACCTAACCCCATCTAGAGCCGTTAACTTCGTTGTATAAAAAAATCCAGCGGTCGCTACAAGCTTCACTTCATCTCACCGTCCGATTGATCTTTCATCTCCCTATCCCACGGCGCAGCGTCGCAGATCATCACACTCGATACACTCGCCTCACACCCTAGCGACCGAGCACCTACACCTCAACCAAACGCACCCTTCCCTTCCCCATCGAACCATCTCCTCCATCACCCCCTCTGCAGAACCGCCATGCCCCGTACCACCACCATGTCCATCTCCATCACCACCACCTCACCCCAAATCACTCCACTAATTTCTCCCCAACTCTATTCTACCTAAACCCATCACGTACCATCTCTTTAATCATCATTTACAACCTCAATTTCTCATCTCTCTGCCTGAAACCCTAGGTGAGAAATTGGGGATATATATGATGATTAAAGCATCAATTGGAGCTCGAGAGGAACGAGAAGAAGCAGGAGAAGATTGGGTCGACGAGATGGAGCGAATATCTCATCAACAGTAGGTAAATCAATTTCACCAAACCCTAGTTCTACTGATTTTGGGGGAAAATTGGGGGAAAACCCTAAATGGGTAATTGGGTATAAATTGGTGTTGTGGGGAGTGTGTGAAGGACACTATATACCTCTCTGGACTAGCCAGTAGAGAATTTGAGACAAATTTTTATGAACTTAAAATTTCAGTGCTTGTCAGTTAACAGTGGAGTATTGCATATGTTTTAGTTATTTGATATGTTGCTGATTGTGTCTAATTTATATCATATGATGAATGTGAATGTTTTATACATGGTTAGCATGAGCTAATCAGCTTCAGGCCAAGGCTCAGTGAAGCCTTGTGCACTGTCAAGTGTAAATGAGCTAGGATAGTTCTTCCCTGTATGTTTTTGATTGTGCAAATGAGAGATGCCAATGCTCATAGAGCCTGTGATTGGCTGTACTGTCAAAAGACAGCCAATGCTAGGGGTAGACTAGTGAGCAAGTTGGTGTTCTTCCATTTCTAGTTGTATGCTTAGGAATGAACATAACCTAGAAACATGCCACTTGATTAGGACACAAGGTGGATCATAAGCCTTGGCTTACCCACCAATTCCCTCTTAGTAATTTACATTTTCAGTTCTAAGTTTGCTTCCTGATCAGTCATTTTCTTCAGTTACTTTTCTTGCCTTTCATTTTCTTGCACTTTGTAGCTACTGTGCACTGAAGTCAGTGCACTGAACTCACCCTGCCCTTGGCTGCCAAGCCTTGGTTATTTGCTGCTTTTCTTGGCTGTTTCTTTGCTGCTTTATCTTCCAAGCCTTGGTTATTGTCTGTTTTTCTTTACTTACCTTGCATTCTTGTCTGTATGCCATTTACCTTGCCTGCCCTTAGCTCACTACACACTTTAGCTAGGAAAACTTCTTATATGCTCCTCTCCCTGTGGACAAACCCCTACTCCCCCTTTTATTACAAATCTTGACCTTGTATACTTGCAAGTGTTTTGTGTGCTTCCCATTTTCACACCAACAAGTACTTTGAGTCTTTAGTACGCAAGTATGGCATAACTCACAAGGTTGCTACTCCGTACCACCCTCAGTCCAGTGGACAAGTAGAAGTTTCTAATAGGGAAATTAAGCACATTCTCGAGAAGACAGTTAACCCGTCCAGGAAAGATTGGTCATTGAGATTGAATGATGCTTTGTGGGCCTATAGAACAGCTTATAAGACACCAATTGGCATGTCCCCCTATCGTCTAGTGTATGGAAAGCCGTGCCATCTACCTGTGGAATTAGAACATCGTGCCTACTGGGCAATCAAAGAGCTGAACTTTTCTCTGGACGAAGCTGGAATTCAAAGGAAACTTCAACTCAACGAGTTGGAAGAGTTGAGAAATGAGGCTTATGACAGTGCCAAGCTGTACAAGCAGAAGATGAAGATATTTCATGATAAGCGTATTCTGCGCAAATCCTTCACTCCTGGTCAGAAAGTCTTGCTGTATGACTCCCGATTACATCTTTTTCCAGGAAAACTGCGTTCCAGATGGAAGGGTCCGTACCTAGTACGCACAGTTTTTCCTCATGGAGCTGTAGAGCTAGAGGATGTCTCCAACAAGAACGTTTTCAAAGTCAACGGGCAGAGATTAAAGCCATTCCTTGAGCCATTTCCACCCGACATTGAAACAACCAACCTGGAGGACCCAGTCTATGTGGACTAAACTGGTCCACTCTTTCCCTAAATAACCAAACAGTTTTCCAAATGTTTCCCTAAAAACCAAAATTTTTCGTTTTCCCATCAAAACCAAATGTATCCCAACAAAACCAAATTATTTTTTTCCAAAAAGTCCAATCCCATTAAAAACCAAAAATTTTCTTGTAGATAATGTGTTAGTTAAATTTCCCTTTGTGTATATTGTGTGCTCATCCATTGTGACTACTAATATGATGGATTTTTGCCTTGAAATAACGGAGTTTTAATCGAGCTGTCGCCGTACAATCGGGTATTCTCTCTCCTTTTACTCTACTCAGCATGTTCCTCTTCATATATTGTTTTATAATTCTTTCCATATTTTGAAACATTGAGGACAATGTTTAGTTTAGGTTTGGGGGTATAGAGTAGATACCATGATAATTTGCCATAATTGAAAACAAAACTCCATCTTTTTGAAAAAAAATTGAAAAATTCAAAAAAAAATTAAAAAATGAAAAATCATAAAAATGGAGCTCATTTACCTTGAAATGTTGATTCTTGTGCAAATATGTATAATTATTAGGAGTCTTAGTCTAGATATTTAGGCACCCTGATTCTAGCACAATTCACATAGTGATAAGAAATTTGCACGCGCACGATCTACCAATACATGTATGGCCTCGATCTTCAAGGTGTTTGATAGGAAGTTACGATTGCCAATCACTTTAGAATACTGAACGAAACTTGACTAGCTTGTTCTTTGGTTGGTTGGGATAGAAGGTGGAGGTTACATTAAGAAAGACAACCATCGAATTTAACTGGGTGCATCAAAAAGGGCTACCTCTTGCAAAGTGTCATGTAATCTTTTGTTTCCTTTTGTATATGTATCAAAAGTGTTTCCTTGTAAAAAAAAAAAAAAAATTTCAGAAAAATACAAAAAAAATTCAAGTATTTATCAATTCCATCATCTCTTGTTCCAAAAATAAAAAGAGAATAGTCAATGTAATTAAGAGTCATGTAAATAGTCATCTTTTGTGTTTTTGTGTTGTAAGCAAGGAGGGTGTATGCCATTGATGTACAACGCGAGTAATTGTGAAATACCTCCAACTCATTCACAATTCTCGTAAAGTCCGGACAGCTAGCTAGATTTCGACCTCAGTTCTTAGCCTGAGAAACTATCTCTTGGTGATTAGTAGTCATGACTTCAGATCTTTCTTTACACATGTGTAGATACACTTTACACTCTTATCACATGTCTTTTTTTTGTTATCAGTGCTAGGATTGTGCCTTCGATAGCTAGATTGACATCTCCATTTTGCTGTGAGCTTAAACTGTTTTGCACATGTCACATTTGATGGAATATGAGCTTATATTTTGACCTAGAACTTTGTAGGTACGTTCTAAGCAAACCTTCACGAGACTTCAACTCGTCCACTAGGGACACTTAGTGGTTTAAAAGGCTTAGTGCATACGCTAAATGCATTCGAGAGACCAGCGACAGTGGTATAGTTAGGATTTCCTTAGTTTTGTTTTACTTGAGGACAAGTAAAATTCAGGTTTGGGGGTATTTGATGAGTGCCAAATATTGTATATATTTATCCCTTTCTGTTGGCATTTTAACTCATCTTTTATGCATTAATTCTACATTTTACCCCATATTCTGTATTTTCATTGTTTTCAAGAATAAATATTTTTATTAATTAATTTTGCATTTTTAGGTAATAAATAAAGTTCGGATGAGTCGCGGAGCGAAAAGAGCAGAAAAGTAGTGAAAAGCCGGGAGAAATTACGCAAGGAAGCCGCGAAGAATGGTGCGCACAACCTCATTTTCTACACACAAAAGCGCCTCCGTTCTCAGCCGTCAGATCAGTTCCCAGAAGCATCCGATGGTCGCTCCTGCATAGAGCATCAAAATCTGAAGTCTCTGACAAGCACCACAGCGCTGAAATTCCAAGCCTTCAGATTAGATGGTAGTTGAATCCAACGGTCGCTCCCTTGCTGTTCATCAACGTTTGATATCTCCGCCTTACACTACAACACCTAACCCCATCTAGAGCCGTTAACTTCGTCGTATAAAAAAATCCAGCGGTCGCTACAAGCTTCACTTCATCTCACCGTCCGATTGATCTTTCATCTCCCTATCCCACGGCGCAGCGTCGCAGATCATCACACTCGATACACTCGCCTCACACCCTAGCGACCGAGCACCTACACCTCAACCAAACGCACCCTTCCCTTCTCCATCGAACCATCTCCTCCATCACCCCCTCTGCAGAACCGCCATGCCCCGTACCACCACCATCATCACCACCTCTCCCTGACGCCCCCAAATCACTCCACTATTTTCTCCCCAAATCACTCTACCTATACCCATCATCACTATCACGTTTTACATCAACTAATCTCCTCAATTTCTCATCTCTGCCGACTGAAACCCTAGGTGAGAAATTGAAGATATAAGTTGATGTTAGAGCAGCAATTGGAGCGGGAGATGACTCAGGAAGAGAAATAGAAGGATGGGTCGACGAGATGGAGCGAGAATTTCATCAACAGTAGGTAATTGGCAAAACCTAATTTTACGGACTTTGGGGAAAATTGGGGGAAAAGCTAATTTTGTGTAATGGGTATAAATTGGTGTTGGGGGAAGCATTAGGGAGACACTATTTACCTCTCTGGACTAGCCAGTAGAGAATTGAACAAAATTTTGTTGAATTTCAAATTTCAATACTTATCAGTAGAATATTGTTTATGTGTTTTGTTATCTCAAATGATGCTACTTGTGCTTGAATTTTTACATATGTTGAATGTGATTGTTTTAAACATGGTTAGCATGAGCTAATCACTTTCAGGCCAAGGCTCAGTGAAGCCTTGTGCACTGTCTAGTGTGATTGAGCTAGGATAATTCTTCCCTGCTGTGTTGTGAATGTGTATTTGAGAGAGGCCAATGCTCATAGAGCCTGTGATTGGCTGTACTGTCAAAAGACAGCCAATGCTAGGGGTAGACTAGTGAGCAAGTTGGTGTTCTCTCATTTCTAGTGTATGCTTAGGATTGAATATAACCTAGACCATGTCACTTGATTAGGACACAAGGTGGATCATATGCTTTGGCTTGCCCACCACTTCTCTTTTAATCAATCTTAATTTCAGTCACTTTTAATTTCAGTCTTGTATGCTTGTATCACCTGTTACTTTTCTTGCCTTTCATTTTCTTGCTTTTTATAACTATTGTGCACTGAAGTCAGTGCACTGAACACAATCCTGCCTCTTGCCCTTGGCTGCCAAGCCTTGGTTGTTTGTTGCTTTTCTTAACTGCTTCTTTATTGCCTTTCCCTGCATTTTTGGTTCTTTGCTTATCTTTCCCTGCTGTGGTTCTTAGCCTGTTTCTCTATTGCTTTATATTGTGTTCTTATTTCTCTGCCTGAAACCTTGCCTGCCCTTAGCTCATTACACATCTTAGCTAGGAAAACTTCTCATATGCTCCTCTCCCTGTGGACAAACCCCTACTCACTCTTTTATTACAAATATTGACCTTGTATACTTGCAAGCATATTGTGTGCATCTTAGAATCCACAACAGATAAGACTGCCCGATATAACTTGTATTAGCACAATACAAGTTACCCACTCTTAAACTCAGGAACGGGGATGGAAGTAAAACGCCGCACGAAAATAAAAGAAAGAAGATGAAGAAAGGTAGTCCTAGAGATGGTCGCTGCTTGTGTGTTTTGAAAAGAGATTTTCGAGTTGTATTTACAGGAAAATTAACTTGCAAATCAAGTTAGGTTTAGGCTTTTCTTATAGAAACGAGTTTTGTTTCTTGTAAAACAATTAAACGCAAAAAAGGATTTTTTTTCCATAAATAAAACTCTTCAATAAATTATTTATCAAGTTAAAAACTTGCAAAAAATAATTTCAAGTAGACACGGACTTGGTGCTTGGTACACGCGCATTGGCATGGGTCGAAACATGTATCAAAAACCTCTACCACAAACAAATTGATGAGGGCAGAATCACCGGTTCAACAAGCTGTCCTTAACACATTAGTTCGCGAGTATACTCTAAAGTAATGCTAAACCCCAACGTGCGAAGATGTGTCCAGAATAAGACTGCCCGATATAACTTGTATTAGCACAATACAAGTTACCCACTCTTAAACTCAGCAACGGGGATGGAAGTAAAACGCCGCACGAAAATAAAAGCAAGAAGTTGAAGAAAAGTCGACCTAGAGATGGTCGCTGCTTGTGTGTTTTGAAAAGAGATTTTCGAGTTGTATTTACAGGAAAATTAACTTGCAAATCAAGTTAGGTTTAGGTTTTTCTTATAAAACGAGTTTTGTTTCTTGTAAAACAATTAAACACAAAAAAAGAATTTTTCCGTAAATAAGACTTTTAAATAAATTATTTATCAAGTTAAAAACTTGCAAAAAATAATTTCAAGTAGACACGGACTTGGTGCTTGGTACACGCGCATGGTCATGGGGCGAAACATGTATCAAACAACTCTACCACGAAAAAATTGATGAGGGAAGAATCACAGGTTCAACAAGTTGTCCTTAGAGCGTCCACAGTGGTGCGAGTATAACCAAAGACCAAAAACTAAAAAAAAGACCAAATTTGAGTTTAGGACGTCGTGTGGCGTAGTGGTAGGCGATTATATTTAGTCGAACGAACGTATAATGTTCGTTTGATTGTGGAGCGTAGATAAAGATTACGCCCAATTAAGGCGTTGATAAAGATTACGCCCGACGTGGGGCGTTGGTAAAGATTACGCCCGATACGAGGCGTTCTTATAGTTTACGTCGGGAAAAGAGACGTTTGTATAATCAACTCCCCATGGGACGTACGTAAAGTCACCGCTCGCAGCCAAGCGTTTGTATAATCAACGCCCCATGGGACATACGTAAAGTCACCGCTCGAAGCCAAGCGTTTGTATAATCAACTCCCCATGAGACGTGTATATAGGATGTGTTTTGAAAAGCTTGTTGTCTGTACTTTGTACTCCTGGCCCTCCAAACTATAGTTACTTCTATCTTTGATGTGTGATGCTTCCAACATTCATTTGGTGTTATATGCGAAATCAAAAACAAAATTAGCTATAACATGCTGCACTTGACCTAGAAACCAAAATGAAAACATTTAGTTTAGTGGAAGCATAAGATGCAAAATATTTGCTCTTCCCCAATATTTTCACACTTCAAATTTGAATTCTGTACAAGTTCAATCATTCATGGGGCGTACACTTTATCAAAGCCTGGAATCAGGCGTACACTTTATCAACGCCCCATTAAGGCGTTAAATTTATCACCGCCTGGAGTCAGGCGTTAACTTCACAAACGCCCCATCAGGCGTACATTTAATCAACGTCCCATACAGGCGAAGTTTATATACCCGCCTGTTCGTTGGACGAATTCTTTACGAACGCGCGTTGAGAAGCGGAGATTATATCAACGCCCGTTGTGAAACGGAGATTATATCAACGCTCGACTATATTTGGGTTTGGTCTTGGTCGGCGACCAAATTTAGTCTGGGTTTTAGTCGTTGATCAAAATTTGATCGATAGTACGTCCCACTACGTCTGTACAAAAGACCAAATATTTGGGTTTAGTCGTCCACTGCAGTTGCTCTTAACACATTAGTTCGCGAGTATACTCTAAAGTAATGCTAAACACCAACGTGCGAAGATGTGTCCAGGATAAGACTGCCCGATATATTTGTATTAGCACAATACAAGTTACCCACTCTTAAACTCAACAACGGGGATGGAAGTAAAACGCCGCACGAAAATAAAAGCAAGAAGGAAGAAAAGTAGACCTAGAGATGGTCGCTGCTTGTGTGTTTTGAAAAGAGATTTTCGAGTTGTATTTACAGGAAAATTAACTTGCAAATCAAGTTAGGTTTAGGTTTTTCTTATAAAACGAGTTTTCTTTCTTGTAAAATGATTAAACACAAAAAAGGAATTTTTTCCATAAATAAATTATTTATCAAGTTAAAAACTTGCAAAAAATAATTTCAAGTAGACACGGACTTGGTGCTTGGTACACGCGCATGGACATGGGTCGAAACATGTATCAAACAACTCTACCACGAACAAATTGATGACGGCAGAATCACAGGTTCAACAAGCTGTCCTTAACACATTAGTTCGCGAGTATACTCTAAAGTAATGCTAAACCCCAACGTGCGAAGATGTGTCCAGGATAAGACTGCCCGATATAACTTGTATTAGCACAATACAAGTTACCCACTCTTAAACTCAGCAACGGGGATGGAAGTAAAACGCTGCACGAAAATAAAAGCAAGAAGATGAAGAAAAGTATACTTAGAGATGGTCGCTGCTTGTGTGTTTTTAAAAGAGATTTTCGAGTTGTATTTACAGGAAAATTAACTTACAAATCAAGTTAGGTTTAGGTTTTTCTTATAAAACGAGTTTTGTTTCTTGTAAAACAATTAAACACAAAAAATGAATTTTTTCCATAAATAAAACTCTTAAATAAATTATTTATCAAGTTAAAAACTTGCAAAAAATAATTTCAAGTAGACACGGACTTGGTGCTTGGTACACGCGCATGGGCATGGGTCGAAACATGTATCAAACAACTCTACCACGAACAAATTGATGAGGGCAGAATCACAGGTTCAACAAGCTGTCCTTAACACATTAGTTCGCGAGTATACTCTAAAGTAATGCTAAACCCCAACGTGCGAAGATGTGTCCAGGATAAGACTGCCCGATATAACTTGTATTAGCACAATACAAGTTACCCACTCTTAAACTCAGCAACGGGGATGGAAGTAAAACGCCGCACGAAAATAAAAGCAAGAAGATGAAGAAAAGTAGACCTAGAGATGGTCGCTGCTTGTGTGTTTTGAAAAGAGATTTTCGAGTTGTATTTACAGGAAAATTAACTTGCAAATCAAGTTAGGTTTAAGTTTTTCTTATAAAACGAGTTTTGTTTGTTGTAAAACAATTAAACACAAAAAATGATTTTTTTCCATAAATATAATTCTTAAATAAATTATTTATCAAGTTAAAAACTTGCAAAAAATAATTTCAAGTAGACACGGACTTGGTGCTTGGTACACGCGCATGGGCATGGGTCGAAACATGTATCAAACAACTCTACCACGAACAAATTGATGAGGGCAGAATCACAGGTTCAACAAGCTGTCCTTAACACATTAGTTCGCGAGTATACTCTAAAGTAATGCTAAACCCCAACGTGCAAAGATGTGTCCAGGATAAGACTGACCGATATAACTTGTATTAGCACAATACAAGTTACCCACTCTTAAACTCAGCAACGGGTATGGAAGTAAAACGCCGCACGAAAATAAAAGCAAGAAGTTGAAGAAAAGTAGACCTAAAGATGGTCGCTCCTTGTGTGTTTTGAAAAGATATTTTCGAGTTGTATTTACAGGAAAATTAAGTTGCAAATCAAGTTAGGATTCGGTTTTTCTTATAAAACGAGTTTTGTTTCTTGTAAAACAATTAAACACAAAAAAGGAATTTTTTCCATAAATAAAACTCTTAAATAAATTATCTAGTTAAAAACTTGCAAAAAATAATTTCAAGTAGACACGGACTTGGTGCTTGGTACACGCGCATGGGCATGGGTCGGAACATGTATCAAACAACTCTGCCACGAACAAATTGATGAGGGAAGAATCACTGGTTCAACAAGCTGTCCTTAACACATTAGTTCGCGAGTATACTCTAAATTAATGCTAAACCCCAACGTGCGAAGATGTGTCCAGGATAAGACTGCCCGATATAACTTGTATTAGCATAATACAAGTCACCCACTCTTAAACTCAGCAACGGGGATGGAAGTAAAACGCCGCACGAAAATAAAAGCAAGAAGATGAAGAAAAGTAGACCTAGAGATGGTCGCTACTTGTGTGTTTTGAAAAGAGATTTTCGAGTTGTATTTACAGGAAAATTAACTTGCAAATCAAGTTAGGTTTAGGTTTTTCTTATAAAACGAGTTTTGTTTCTTGTAAAACAATTAAACACAAAAAAGGAATTTTTTTCCAAAAATAAAACTCTTAAATAAATTATTTATCAAGTTAAAAACTTGCAAAAAATAATTTCAAGTAGACATGGACTTGGTGCTTGGTCCACGCGCATGGGCATGGGTCGGAACATGTATCAAACAACTCTACCACGAAAAAATTGATGAGGGACGAATCACTGGTTCAACAAGCTGTCCTTAACACATTAGTTCGCGAGTATACTCTAAAGTAATGCTGAACCCCAACGTGCGAAGATGTATCCAGGATAAAACTTCCCGATAGAACTTGTATTAGCACAATACAAGTTACCCACTCTTAAATTCAGCAACGGGTATGGAAGTAAAACGCCGCACGAAAATAAAAGCAAGAAGATGAAGAAAAGTAGACCTAAAGATGGTCGCTGCTTGTGTGTTTTGAAAAGAGATTTTCGAGTTGTATTTACAGGAAAATTAACTTGCAAATCAAGTTAGGTTTAGGTTTTTCTTATAAAACGAGTTTTGTTTCTTGTAAAACAATTAAACACAAAAAAAGAATTTTTCCGTAAATAAAACTTTTAAATAAATTATTTATCAAGTTAAAAACTTGCAAAAAATAATTTCAAGTAGACACGGACTTGGTGCTTGGTACACGCGCATTGGCATGGGTCGAAACATGTATCAAAAACCTCTACCACAAACAAATTGATGAGGGCAGAATCACCGGTTCAACAAGCTGTCCTTAACACATTAGTTCACGAGTATACTCTAAAGTAATGCTAAACCCCAACGTGCGAAGATGTGTCCAGAATAAGACTGCCCGATATAACTTGTATTAGCACAATACAAGTTACCCACTCTTAAACTCAGCAACGGGGGTGGAAGTAAAACGCCGCACGAAAATAAAAGCAAGAAGTTGAAGAAAAGTCGACCTAGAGATGGTCGCTGCTTGTGTGTTTTGAAAAGAGATTTTCGAGTTGTATTTACAGGAAAATTAACTTGAAAATCAAGTTAGGTTTAGGTTTTTCTTATAAAACGAGTTTTGTTTCTTGTAAAACAATTAAACACAAAAAAAGAATTTTTCCGTAAATAAAACTTTTAAATAAATTATTTATCAAGTTAAAAACTTGCAAAAAATAATTTCAAGTAGACACGGACTTGGTGCTTGGTACACGCGCATGGTCATGGGGAGAAACATGTATCAAACAACTCTACCACGAAAAAATTGATGAGGGCAGAATCACAGGTTCAACAAGTTGTCCTTAACACATTAGTTCGCGAGTATACTCTAAAGTAATGCTAAACACCAACGTGCGAAGATGTGTCCAGGATAAGACTGCCCGATATATTTGTATTAGCACAATACAAGTTACCCACTCTTAAACTCAACAACGGGGATGGAAGTAAAACGCCGCACGAAAATAAAAGCAAGAAGGAAGAAAAGTAGACCTAGAGATGGTCGCTGCTTGTGTATTTTGAAAAGAGATTTTCGAGTTGTATTTACAGGAAAATTAACTTGCAAATCAAGTTAGGTTTAGGTTTTTCTTATAAAACGAGTTTTGTTTCTTGTAAAACAATTAAACACAAAAAAGGAATTTTTTCCATAAATAAAACTTTTAAATAAATTATTTATCAAGTTAAAAACTTGCAAAAAATAATTTCAAGTAGACACGGACTTGGTGCTTGGTACACGCGCATGGACATGGGTCGAAACATGTATCAAACAACTCTACCACGAACAAATTGATGACGGCAGAATCACAGGTTCAATAAGCTGTCCTTAACACATTAGTTCGCGAGTATACTCTAAAGTAATAGTAAACCCCAACGTGCGAAGATGTGTCCAGGATAAGACTGCCCGATATAACTTGTATTAGCACAATACAAGTTACCCACTCTTAAACTCAGCAACGGGGATGGAAGTAAAACGCCGCACGAAAATAAAAGCAAGAAGATGAAGAAAAGTATACCTAGAGATGGTCGCTGCTTGTGTGTTTTTAAAAGAGATTTTCGAGTTGTATTTACAGGAAAATTAACTTGCAAATCAAGTTAGGTTTAGGTTTTTCTTATAAAACGAGTTTTGTTTCTTGTAAAACAATTAAACACAAAAAAGGAATTTTTTCCATAAATAAAACTCTTAAATAAATTATTTATCAAGTTAAAAACTTGCAAAAAATAATTTCAGGTAGACATGAACTTGGTGCTTGGTACACGCGCATGGGCATGGGTCGAAACATGTATCAAACAACTCTACCACGAACGAATTGATGAGGGCAGAATCACAGGTTCAACAAGCTGTCCTTAACACATTAGTTCGCGAGTATACTCTAAAGTAATGCTAAACCCCAACGTGCGAAGATGTGTCCAGGATAAGACTGACCGATATAACTTGTATTAGCACAATACAAGTTACCCACTCTTAAACTCAGCAACGGGGATGGAAGTAAAACGCCGCACGAAAATAAAAGCAAGAAGATGAAGAAAAGTAGACCTAAAGATGGTCGCTGCTTGTTGTTTTGAAAAGATATTTTCTAGTTGTATTTACAGGAAAATTAACTTGCAAATCAAGTTAGGATTCGGTTTTTCTTATAAAACGAGTTTTGTTTCTTGTAAAACAATTAAACACAAAAAAGGAATTTTTTCCATAAATAAAACTCTTAAATAAATTATTTATCAAGTTAAAAACTTGCAAAAAATAATTTCAAGTAGACACGGACTTGGTGCTTGGTACACGCGCATGGGCATGGGTCGGAACATGTATCAAACAACTCTGCCACGAACAAATTTATGAGGGAAGAATCACTGGTTCAACAAGCTGTCCTTAACACATTAGTTCGCGAGTATACTCTAAAGTAATGCTAAACCCCAACGTGCGAAGATGTGTCCAGGATAAGACTGCCCGATATAACTTGTATCAGCACAATACAAGTTACCCACTCTTAAACTCAGCAACGGGGGTGGAAGTAAAACACCGCACGAAAATAAAAGCAAGAAGTTGAAGAAAAGTCGACCTAGAGATGGTCGCTGCTTGTGTGTTTTGAAAAGAGATTTTCGAGTTGTATTTACAGGAAAATTAACTTGAAAATCAAGTTAGGTTTAGGTTTTTCTTATAAAACGAGTTTTGTTTCTTGTAAAACAATTAAACACAAAAAAGGAATTTTTTTCCAAAAATAAAACTCTTAAATAAATTATTTATCAAGTTAAAAACTTGCAAAAAATAATTTCAAGTAGACATGGACTTGGTGCTTGGTCCACGCGCATGGGCATGGGTCGGAACATGTATCAAACAACTCTACCACGAAAAAATTGATGAGGGACGAATCACTGGTTCAACAAGCTGTCCTTAACACATTAGTTCGCGAGTATACTCTAAAGTAATGCTGAACCCCAACGTGCGAAGATGTATCCAGGATAAAACTTCCCGATAGAACTTGTATTAGCACAATACAAGTTACCCACTCTTAAATTCAGCAACGGGTATGGAAGTAAAACGCCGCACGAAAATAAAAGCAAGAAGATGAAGAAAAGTAGACCTAAAGATGGTCGCTGCTTGTGTGTTTTGAAAAGAGATTTTCGAGTTGTATTTACAGGAAAATTAACTTGCAAATCAAGTTAGGTTTAGGTTTTTCTTATAAAACGAGTTTTGTTTCTTGTAAAATAATTAAACACAAAAAAAGAATTTTTCCGTAAATAAAACTTTTAAATAAATTATTTATCAAGTTAAAAACTTGCAAAAAATAATTTCAAGTAGACACGGACTTGGTGCTTGGTGCACGCGCAATGGCATGGGTCGGAACATGTATCAAACAACTCTACCACGAAAAAATTGATGAGGGACGAATCACTGGTTCAACAAGCTGTCCTTAACACATTAGTTCGCGAGTATACTCTAAAGTAATGCTAAACCCCAACGTGCGAAGATGTATCCAGGATAAAACTGCCCGATATAACTTGTATTAGCACAATACAAGTTACCCACTCTTAAACTCAGCAACGGGTACGGAAGTAAAATGCCGCACGAAAATAAAAGCAAGAAGATGAAGAAAAGTAGACCTAAAGATGGTCGCTGCTTGTGTGTTTTGAAAAGATATTTTCGAGTTGTATTTACAGGAAAGTTAACTTGCAAATCAAGTTAGGATTCGATTTTTCTTATAAAACGAGTTTTGTTTCTTGTAAAACAATTAAACACAAAAAAGGAATTTTTTCCATAAATAAAACTCTTAAATATATTATTTATCAAGTTAAAAACTTGCAAAAAAATAATTTCAAGTAGACACGGACTTGGTGCTTGGTACACGTGCATGGGCATGGGTCGGAACATGTATCAAACGACTCTACCACGAACAAATTGATGAGGGATGAATCAATGGTTCAACAAGCTGTCCTTAACACATTAGTTCGCGAGTATACTCTAAAGTAATGCTAAACCCCAACGTGCGAAGATGTGTCCAGGATAAGACTGCCCGATATAACTTGTATTAGCATAATACAAGTCACCCACTCTTAAACTCAGCAACGGGGATGGAAGTAAAACGCCGCACGAAAATAAAAGCAAGAAGATGAAGAAAAGTA
>NC_039366.1:102539720-102540099 GCF_003573695.1 Papaver somniferum
AAATAATTTCAAGTAGACACGGACTTGGTGCTTGGTGCACGCGCAATGGCATGGGTCGGAACATGTATCAAACAACTCTACCACGAAAAAATTGATGAGGGACGAATCACTGGTTCAACAAGCTGTCCTTAACACATTAGTTCGCGAGTATACTCTAAAGTAATGCTAAACCCCAACGTGCGAAGATGTATCCAGGATAAAACTGCCCGATATAACTTGTATTAGCACAATACAAGTTACCCACTCTTAAACTCAGCAACGGGTACGGAAGTAAAATGCCGCACGAAAATAAAAGCAAGAAGATGAAGAAAAGTAGACCTAAAGATGGTCGCTGCTTGTGTGTTTTGAAAAGATATTTTCGAGTTGTATTTACAGGAAA